>NW_011499853.1:1733674-1759893 GCF_000495115.2 Populus euphratica
TCCTGCTGAGATGAGGAAAATGATGCCGAAAAGAACTGAATTAAAATAAGCACGCTGCTTCTTTGTGGCACTTCCTATGTGTAATCCCCTCTTCCACAGAAGGATTTTGCCAGGAGAGAAGAGGAGGCTCAAGAGAGGAACCCTTCTTAGCCAGGTAGATGCAGAAGCATTAGCTTCGTGAACCCTAAACAGAAGGCCTAAAATAACGTTAATCAGCTTCCATAACACAAAGCATCACTGTCCGAGTGGATGTCCATTAAAAAGCGAGGGAAAATAGACGACAGTAACAGTGAGGATGGAAAAGGAGACTGGATAGTGTGAGGAAGGCGTTCCTTCTTGCATCAAAATCACTTGCATCTGTAATATTCAGTTTTGTCTGCTTGCTAGTTATTGATACTAATAGATTCCGTGCCAGCCTCCATCACTGCGAAGGATCAGACAGTTGGGGTCCTCAAGCGCACAGACCATGTCGTCAATCAACTAATTCGGTTGAGAGATATTTCCATCTACAGTTGCTTTCGTGAATTAGGCCCATAATATTGGTTGCTTGAAAGGTAGCTTGAAATTAGCCCTTTAGAATCTCTCATTGGTTCATTGATTAACAGCCATCCTACCTCTCTGTACCAACTACTTTTTATTAAAATATTATCATTTTATTCTAAAAAATAAAAATTATTGGTGTCCCATCACTAAAAACTCAACTTGATAAACTAAATTTTACTGTATTAATATTCTATCTAATCCAGCTAGAACCCAACACGGAGAGTTGAGTTCACTGACCAGTCATTAACAAACATAGCTACGATTTTGGTTAATTTTCCCAGATCCCCTGTTTAAGTGAAGGACCTGATTCAAAATTGCTTTACTTAATAAAAGATTTCAAATAAAAAACGAAAATTGTATAAAAACTTACTTGACAACCATACATTAAAAAAATAAAAATTATATATTTCTTTAATATTTTTTTAAAACTATTTGTAGTTTTTTTCAGGCCATTTAATTTCAGCGGGCTGAGGTTTATTTTCCAGTAAAGCTTTCTACGGGGATGAGAAGGATTTATGGACGATGAAGACAAACAGGATCGTAGAAATAAAAAAGAATAAATTAGCAATCATCCAGTAATTCAACAGACAAGACTCCTCCACCTAACAACCAAGCAAAATACAAATCCCCTTCTCCTTCTCGGAAAGCGCCACGACAAGCGCCGCCGGCATCATGATTTTTCTTCCCGTTGCTCTCTTATGTGTTGCTGTCGGAAACGTTCTGCGGATGCCATCGGAGGTTTCTAGGTTTTTCCGTCCAGGGGAAGCTACAATGATGATAATAGAGATGATGATTCTAGGTGCTGGATGAGCCGTCCTGGTTGCTGGATCCAATGCAAACAGGAATTACAGGCACCAGGTGATAAATGATCTCTAATTTTAATTTCACATCATCTACAAATTTTTAGTATCTGTTTGTTCTTTGTTTGTTTTGGTTAAATTAAACAAATGAATCGGAAAGCAATATCTAGTCTCTAGTGGGACCAGTACATTTATGCTTGTGATTTTGAATAATATCTACCATTTACTCGTTTTAATAATAATAAAAAAAATACTTTACTTGTTTGATAATTAAGGCACCTGAATCTTATATAAAAGAACGCCCACAACATTCTTAGCAGCGTGCGATGAGAAATGTGCTGTAATTATGATCATTTTGGGGGGGGGGAATTATTACACATTTACCTTTTTTAAAATGTAATTCTAAATAAAAGAGCACAACTCGCACGCGCTAGAAAGAAAAAAAAAGGGGGGGCGCCAACAGCAGAATAATCTTAAATAGCAAGGGTATCTTTTTTTAAGTAATTTTCTCCTTTTATGCACGGCGGTCAAACCTGGATGACGTCCGTGAAATCTAGGATTCCGTGTTCTTAAGTTAAATTAGACAAGATATTTATATAATAAAACTTGGTCATTCCTACTAAATCAGATTAATTTGGCCTAATTTAATGGAATCAACATTAAAAAAAGTGATGTAGTTTTAGCAATTATAGAAAAATTAATTCAATGAATCAAGCCCTTATTTTATTTGAGTTCGCTCTAATAACTATGATTAATGTTGTATTTGTTTAATATTTCTCCTTAAAAAATGTAATATGTTCAAAAAATCATTAAATTTTATTAAGTTTGAGAAAAAAAATTAATTTCCTTCAAAAAAAAATTAATTACATTAGCATTGAATTGGAGTTGTTAAGATTTTATTTGTTATTGTTGTAATGATTGTTTTTAAAAATAATTTTTATTTTAAAATATATTTAAATAACATTTTTTATATTTTAATTTTAGTCAATTAAAATAATTTTAAAATATAAAAAAATAATTCAAAAACATTTTAAAAAAATGTTCATTAAAGTCATGTTTATTTTCATGTTTTAAAAATATTTTTTAAAAATAAATTCTTATTTATTTTTATTTTTCTTAGTTTTTTTATGTTTTTAAATCATTTTGATGTATTGATTTTTTAAAAAAATAATTTTTAAAAAATTACTATTTTAATATATTTTTAAATAAAAATACTAAATATACTATAAATAACCATTAATCAGTCATTACGTTGCTCTAAACATGTCACCGGATTCTAGTGCTCCCAGGGGGGGTATGAATTAAGGAAATACTTTCAGCAGCTAAGTTACTAGATCGAGTCATGCGGTGGGTTTTTCAACAAATGACATATTTAAATATTAAACTATTTAAAGTAGTGGTTAGTTATGTTTTATTTTTTAATTTCATGGATTCAAAACTCAAGATTAGAATTAAAAATAAATTACTGAGTTTTTTGTACGAATTATATTAGATGTGTCTTTAAAATTGTCCTAAAAAATCTAATCTTGATTAACATGAAGATTATTCCTAAAATAAACTTATCTTTAAATAAACAAATAAAACTTAAATAACATGTTTATGTTCAATTTATCACATTAATATTGCAAGTTTTGATGCCAGCACATGCAAAATTGAGATATCTCCTGATACATGTAGCTATTGAAAGCCACAATATTTTATTTTAGCAGATACAGGATCAACCCTCTTCTTTTCACCAACAAGATCAAACCACTTGACAGTATTTATTCATCAACAAATATGTTTTAGCCTGGTAAGATGTTGTCGGTCCAATTATGTTTTTAAATTCTTGATATCTTTTAATTTCAAATTAATTATATTTAGTATTTTTAAATTATTTTTACGTATTAATATTAAAAATAAATTTAAAAAAATATTATTTTAATATATTTTTAAATAAAAAATAACATTTACTATGTGCCTAGAAGTATCTAAATACACACGTCCAACAAATAGAAACAAACTATTATAAACTAGCACATGCTCTCCACAGCCGTAAAATTCTCAACAACACAAATAATATAAGAGTGTTTTCAATACTGTGATAATGTTTACTATTAATGTATAAAAAAATATTAAAAATATTTATAAATTTAAGTTTTTAATTAAAATTTAAGAAATATTCTTGAAATGATTCGTGTAAATATACAACGTGTATTAATTAATCAAATATGACCATACTCTAACAGGCAAAACGCACCCAACTCCTTCCCTCCACTTCCATCTTGAAGCAAAGCATTTTACAACATTAACTTTTTTATTGATGTAAAGACTAAAAGCGCGAGGCGCATAGCACCTTCCAATGGGAGTACTTTACTTTACCGACAATGGCCCCACAAGTTTTCCACTCACCCAAGCAACTACCTCCTCTCTAAAAATACCATCACCTACCATTCATCTCCTACTTCATCACCTACCGTTCATCGCAGGACCTCCCATTCATCGCAGGACCTGCCATCACAAGCATGGATTTTGCAAGCCGCGGCCTGTTCATGTGTTTGAAAATACGTTTGGATATATTTTAATAATATATTTAGTTTAAAAAACATTAAATAATTTTTTTAGTTACGTGCTGGACTCAAAAATATATAAAAAGTATTCTTATATATTTTTAAATATAAATTATTTAAAAAAACTGTTACATCACAATATTAAATATATAATAAATATAAAAGTGATAGAAAAATATTTAATTAAAATAACAAATACATGAAATAATTTTATTTTTAAAATAGTTAGTTTTTGTCATTAGTTATATTATATATCTGTCTCCAATAATTTCATATCTGGTATCTCAAAACAGTGACAAAATCAAACTAATTGTCAGTCTCTCCAGCCTCTGATCAAAACCTCACAATAAGATTAGCTACACGATATAATTCCCTAATCAGGATACATCTGTAATTCTGTCGATTGCCCCGCCCTCTACTGTATCCCTATAATGAGATTCCTCGTTTATAGGAATAAATAAAATCCTGGCCGTTAGATTCACGAGGACCACCCAAGTATGAAGAATCTAATCCAATTGAATTACCAATTTACCCACTATCTAATAATATAAATTCATGACCTCACCAAGGTTGCTTTGACACCAACCCATCATACCCCTCCCCTTTTTTTCTAACCGGAAAACCGATTATGACGCGACTTATTGCCGGCGTAATTTTTCTTCTTATTTCTTTCTGTGGTATTGCCGTCGGTGTCCGAGACATCGTTGGTGACGTTCTCCGGTTGCCATCGGAGGCTTCTAGGTTTTTCCGTCCCGGTAAATTTAATGATGATAATAGTGATGATGATTCTTCCGGAACTAGATGGGCCATCTTGCTTGCCGGATCTAACGGTTACTGGAATTACCGGCATCAGGTCTTAATCACTATAATTTTTTACTGAACAGCTACATGTAATTAAGGGGTCTGACCAATTAGATTTTTTTTTCCTATTATTTTTACAGGCAGATGTTTGTCATGCATATCAGCTGCTGAGAAAGGGTGGATTGAAGGAAGAAAATATAATAGTTTTCATGTACGATGACATTGCTGATAACCCAGAGAACCCAAGGCCTGGAGTCATCATCAACAATCCCCAAGGAGAAGATGTTTATAAAGGAGTTCCAAAGGTAAGGTTTTTTTCTTTTTGTTTTTTCCATGTAGATGTAAATTTTATTGTTTCAGCACTCCTGGGTTGATTTTGATTTTGATTTTGTCGTGTCAGGATTATACTGGTCAAGATGTCACCGTTGGAAACTTTTTCGCGGCTATCCTTGGAAACAAGACAGCTCTTACCGGGGGTAGTGGAAAAGTTGTTGATAGTGGGCCTAATGACCATATATTCATTTATTATACTGATCATGGAGGTCCTGGGGTGCTAGGTTAGTTTCATTTTCTATTTACTGATGATCATGGCCTATTTCTTATTTATTTTGATCGGCAATTTTTAGGATTTTCTTTATTGTTTTTTATCTAATTATTGCATGCTTACACGTGTCAGGCTGCGCCATGATAACAAAATTTTCTCTGCCTTATTTTATGTTCAAGAAACTGAATTAATCTCTTAGTTCCAGTCCCAGATTCTAAAATGAAAGTATAACTTGTGATCGATGAACTACTATTTTGGAAACTGTTCCAAAAATGTTACTGTCACTGTATTTTATCATCGCTAGTTTGTATTTGTTGAAATACATGTCGTTTATAGGAATTCTTAAGGTCTTATATTAAATAAACTGCTTGACGTTCATGTGTGGATGGATTTTTATCAGGGATGCCTACCAATCCTTACCTTTATGCCGATGATTTGATTGATGTCTTAAAAAAGAAGCATGCTTCCGGAACCTATAAAAGCTTGGTAATTACGAGCTGAACTTCCACTTGCAGCACTATGAGTTAGTTTAGTCAACTTAAAAAAAAATGGAAATTTTGATGGGCTATATCTGTAAAACTGTAGGTGTTTTATCTTGAAGCCTGTGAATCAGGAAGCATCTTTGAGGGTCTTCTTCCTCAAGGTTTAAATATCTATGCAACCACAGCATCAAATGCAGAGGAGAGCAGTTGGGGAACCTATTGTCCTGGAGAGTATCCTAGCCCTCCCCCAGAATACGAAACTTGTTTGGGTGACTTGTACAGTGTTGCTTGGATGGAGGATAGGTATGAACGGTGTTAATTTTGAATTTTATTTCTGTTTAGATGTATGAAGTATTGAATTGTCATAAGCATCATTCAGTTTTTCCCACTCATCTAGTATAAAAGAATAGCAATACCTAGTAAACAAGAGAATCTATCAGGCTTGAAGGATTTACTTCTTGTCAAGGCAGAAATGTGGCGTAGGCTTTTGGATAGATTCTATTCACCTAGTAATCATTGTTCATATTTTTTGCTGGGCTGAAAAAATGTTTTCGAAAGTTCATGGAAACATTCAAATGTTGTTTCATTGTCCTTAGACAGATATTTTATATACAAAAAATTAATAATTTGACCTTGTGAACAGTGACATGCACAATTTACGGACAGAAACTCTGCACCAGCAATATGAACTGGTAAATGTTTGCAGGCCATTCGTTTGATTTTGTACTTTTGAGTATATACTAAGAAAGGGACAAACATGGCATTTTATCTGCCTGCATAATCATATGATTTCATTATGGTGCATGTTCAGGTAAAAAGGAGGACTTCCGAAGACAACTCTCCCTACGGTTCCCATGTCATGCAATATGGTGATGTTGGACTTAGCAAGGACGACCTCTTCCTGTATATGGGTACAAACCCTGCAAATGATAACTTCACTTTCGTGGAGGATAACTCCTTGAGGCCACATTCTAAAGCTGTTAATCAGCGTGATGCTGATCTCGTCCACTTCTGGGCTAAGGTTTGTCTTACCTCTTTTGTTCCGTTTCGAATTAAAAGGCTGCCTTTTGGGCATAGCACAACTAGCTATTAGTTTTTTTTTTTATACATTTTCATGTGTTTGTAAGTCATCCCCTCTATGGATTGGGCTGCTGTAATAAGAATGAGAGTTATGATAATTTTGTTAAAAGATTAGGAGGGTTAGCCCAGCAAGTAAAGGAAGTTTTATGTTAATAGTAGAATCTGATCCTGAGCTCCGGAATAATGAGAGGTGCTCACTCGGTGGCTGTTGATATTGCATGCTTTAAAAAACATTAAGTTAGGGGATATTTAGCAAATGAGTCTTCTCTGCATAAGTTGTGACAGTGAGCAGCTGTGGGTCATAACTGCTTTTTATATATATGATTAACTGGATGCCACAGTTAGGAGATGTGCTTAACAACTACTTTTATATACCAGTTTTTTTGCACATTTTTAATTTTTTTTAAAAATGCTTTTTTATCAATAGAATTAACCTTTCCGCTTTAGTTCCATCTCACTCTATTTGTCGTCTGTTCTTTATGCAGTACCGCAAGGCCCCAGAAGGCTCTACTAGGAAGATTGAAGCTCAGAAGCAGTTTGTTGAAGCAATGTCACATAGAATGCATATTGACCACAGCATAAAACTTATTGGGAAGCTCCTCTTTGGAATTGAAAAGGCCTCAGAGGTATTGAACACCGTACGTCCTGCTGGGCAACCTCTTGTTGATGACTGGGTCTGCCTTAAGACACTGGTAAAATTTTACTGTTCTCAGCCTCTGCTTTAAATCACCTCCTAACCTGTTTGTTCTCAAAGCTCTGTTGGTGACATATTGAAAGACTCATCTTCATATTTGAGAATATTTTCTCTCTTGTTCTTCTATGCAGGTGAGGACTTTTGAAACACACTGTGGATCCATATCACAGTATGGGATGAAACACATGCGATCTCTTGCAAACCTTTGCAATGCTGGAATTGTAAAGGAACAGATGGCCGAGGCATCAGCACAAGCTTGTGTAAGCTTTCCTTCTGGTTCATGGAGCTCTCTTCACAAGGGGTTCAGCGCCTAATTGAAGCAGAATGTCCTATTTAAAACAAAAAAAATACTAGGATTGTGTTCTATTTTCCAAATGTGATCCACCTGTATCCAAGTTGTTTCAGGGATGTATTTTAATGGTCACTTTCATGATTGCTTCTTTGTAAATATAAATTAGATGCACTTCTCAAGCAAAATATGATTTGTAATGAAGGCACCTATTCCTAATGTAAGATTTCCTGTAAAATCAGGCCTTTTCTTCTTAAGCAGTGTTTACACGAAGATGCATTGTAAAACTTTCTGCTCCAGCCAAAGCAAGTTAAAGGGGGGAGCAGGTTCTCCCGCTTGGGTATGCCAAGATTCGAGCTGTTCCAATCTTTCCATTCAATACCATTATCATTGAGTTGCCACTCGCAAAAAATATTCCGTTGCGTTGCCATTAAGTCTCTTAACGCTTTTGGCAACTTTTGGCATGTTTGGTATGATAGTAAATTACAAAGTACTGGTTCACGGTAGCAAGAGATCTATATCGCCATGTTTGGTATGATAGACTCCCTTGTCAACAGAATCTAAACTATACCTGGCAAGGTAGCCTCAGCCACTGGCATACAGGTTATTTTTAAAAAAATATTTATATTATAAAAGTATATTAAAATAATTTTTTTTTTAAATTTTATTTTTAATATTAATACATTAAAATATTTTTTTAAAAAAAAATTAAATTAAAATACAACATTTAAACTGCATTTTCAAACAATATTTCAATCATAAGTGTTTGGAAATGCGTTTAAATGTTATATTGTAATTTAACAAGTACATAAGAATAAGTAAATAAATAAAGGTCTTTCAAGATCACAGGTTATATTAATAAATTTAGGAAGTTGTATTTCCTTGACAGCAGATGTTAGAACTCCTAGTTATAGATTTTGACAATGTCAAAAATAACCTCCTATTAAGATTTTAAAAAACCCAGAGATTTATTAGCTATCATTTTGTTTAAAAGGAAAAAGAAAGTGTGTTGATTTTTTTTCTACTTGACTAAAGAATCAACAGATAAAAGCAAAAAAATAAAAATAAAACTGATAGACATAATTATATGGACATGTGCGATTAAAATAGAAAATTGAGTTCAATAAAAAAAAATCAATTATCACATTTCTTGAATCATGCAATAGATGGGATTACTCTTTTTATTGGCCCGATTCTCTACTAGTTATGATCCAGATAAAATTAACACTAGACTTTAATTTTTTATTTTACAAGTTGGTAAATGACTTGCTAGTGCACTCAACTTACGAACATGGATAATTTTTATAGAAGTAAATATTAGTGTAGTACGTAAGTGTCAAATTTTAATTAAACAATATTATTAGTAACAAAAAACTTAGATGAGGATTTGTGGTTATATATATATACATACATAACAACTCAGACTCCGTTTCTCTCTATCTCTTTAACATATTAAGAACACACACTCTATATTAGTCTCCATATTTAAATCTAGAAAATTAAGAAAGAAAACAAAACTCCTTAATGTAGAAATAATTCCATCACCACGAGAATAGACAGGCAGAGTTCACACTCTGCTACTACTAGCTGAAAATGAGCTCATATTTTCGTCGCGCACTTCTACAGGACTAGACATGGATGCTTATCCTATTTCCTGCCTGACCTTAAATAAAAGCAAAATATGGCGACTCCCTTTTCGACAACTGCAAGATAGATTTTCCGGACACTTGTACCACATCGCATTTTAAGAACCAAAGTAATGATAATAATAATAATTTGATGATGCAACAAAATCTTATTGGTCAATCTGAGGGCACAGCATTCACACATGATAGAGGCATTGCCAGTATATCGGCAAGCATGCATCCCCATATCAAAGCTACAAGCATACAATCACTAGCAGTCAAATAACCCAATCCTTGCAAACGGAAATAACAAGTCGTAACAAACACTTAGGGAGGATATTCTTCATTGAATCAACAAAATACTACCACTCTTCAAGTATTGAGCAATCTCAAGGAGCAGACTTCTTTCCACTTTCCAGCACCCTGGCTCCAGTAACAATTTTATCCGGCTAAGATTCTCCATGGCTTAACCTGAAACGAGTCTTCAAGGTGAGCATGGGAAAAAGGAACTCCATGGACAATCAAGCAAACTGTGACTGACAGGGTAGTGTAATTTCATACGGTGAAGAAACTAGCAGGTGTTTTCTAAGCAAATGAAGCTACCAATAAAAATTAAAATACATCAGCAGTGGGGTCCATCCCGGCAACATGTTACTGTTTGTATAATTGTACTGCATAATGCAATTAGAAAAATTAAGCAACATAAACTCGCTCACTGGTCGAGCTTAGCCCAATGATTCTGGTAACATAAATGAGAGCGGGCGAGCACATTAACAATCAAGAATGGTGCCGTAAACAAATTCAAAATGCTAGCACGTAATAATCCTGGGATATCAAATGACATGTTGATAACATTTTATCAGGGATAATGCTGAGTTCCAAGTCAACCTTTATGTGCTTTTCCATTTAATGGGACTTCATATACTGTTTATTGCGATGAAGTTTAAATCTCCACGTAACAAATTTTCCATGCTTATTTGAAAGGGACTATCGCTGATAACTATTTGAGTTTTTCTGGTTACAGAGAACCACTGCCTTTCAGGTCTTGCAAATTTAAACCTAAATCTCACAAGTTGCAAGAACATATTAACACTCTAAGCGGTGGCATGTTTTGCATTAAATACATTTTTATTCTTCTCTCTATATCCAACATGCATAGCATAACATATATTTTTTCAAGGTTTTCAGAACATCTAAACAAAAATTCAGTTCAGTTTCTACACACAACCAAAGCTTTAAATCTGCAAGAGAAACTGACCAGTAACGGGCTGCCAAAAGATGACCAGCTTTTAATCTCTATATCTGGCTCGATCATCATCACGTCTGTCATTTTCATACCGTTTCCTCTCACTAGAACGAGAATCGTCATATCTAGACCTCCTGGAGTGATCTATCTGCTTGTCCCTCTCATGACCTCTACTTCCTTGCTCTTCCTTCTCCCCTCTTCCGTGCCTTCTACTTCCATATCGCTGATCTACCTCATTCTTTCCATGCCTTCTGTAGTCATCATCCTCTTCTTCATCTCTCTGGTATCTTCTCCCTCTATGATCCTCCTCATCCCTAGCATGTCTTTTCTCCCCTCCACGCTCTTTGTATTCTTGATCATTCCTCCTTCCACGTCGTGGTTCATCTTCTTTATGTGTGTCTCCAACATGTTCATCATCACGCCCTCTGGATCTAACCAATTTAGAAGAATCACCCCTCTGATCATCCTTACTTTGATATGCTCTACGATCAATGTCATGCCATTCCTCTTTTCCAACTGTTCGATTTCTTGACTTTGATTCATGCTCCTCATCCTTAGTTGAATCATCAAGTTTCCTTTTGTTCCTCCCCGTTGCTTGAATATCAAGGTTGGTGTTGTCCACAGCTTCTCTGCAAGATTGGTACAGTTCTCTGGGTCTATCACCACGGCCAAGATCAGCAGATCTAGAACCCTTCTCTTCTAGAAAGGATTCACGACCACTTCGACCACCTTTGCTATAACCACCATCCCCCCCTCCACTTCTGTTCTTTTCGGCAGGAGTCTTTTTCACAGGTTTTCCATGTCTGTAATCACTACCACTGCTGCCAGAATCACTGCTTCTCCTGCTATCCTCACTGACATCATCCAGAGAATCTAGCTTCTTGTCAATTATCTGCCTGTGATCTCCACGTCCGCTTTTGTCTAGGAGATTTTTCTTCATGGTTTTCCCATGCCCATCATCACTAGCACTGCTGTCAGAATCAGTGCTCTTGCTATCATCACTATCATCTTTCAGAGAACCTCGCATCTCCTCAACAATTTTCTTCCCTTTCCTACCATAAACTGTATCAGAATCTTCTTCATCGCTATCATGCCTCCTCCTAATTCTAATTTTTTCTAATATCTCATCACCACTAGCATCAGAATCACTATCATTCCTTTTGTGACTCCTACTTGTCAATTCCCTTCTATGCTTTCCTACTTTGTTGAGATCAGATTCACTATCACCTTCACTGATTCTGCGACCATTCCCATGTCTACTGCCGTCACCATTCCAACGATCATTAAAACCAGAATTATCATCAGAGTCATGCCTTCCACGAGATTTCTTGTGTTTCTCAACTTCCTGATGCAGATTAACCAGGCCAACATCATCCGCATCATCAGTAGCAGAATCATCACTATCGCCAGATCTTCTGCTTTTCTTGAGTTTCTCAGAAATTTTGCTCTTCTTCTTGCCATGATCAGAGCCAGTCTCGTCATCAGTAGCAGAATCATCACTTCCACTTTCATGTCTTCTGCTTTTCTTGTGCTTCGTTGATGTTCTCTTCTTCTTGCCATGGTCAGAATCACTTTCAGTTTCATGATCCCTTCCTCGTCTACCTTTACTATGCTTCCTGCGACTTCCTTTAGCATGCTTCCCACTGCTATCCGTATCAGAAGAATCATCCCGATGCCTTCTCTTCCTGCTTTCTTCCTTCCGGTGGTGCCTTGACTCGTCAAACTCATCTTCTTTCTTCTTATTTTTCAAGGCTTTAACACCCTTTTTATTTTCATCCTTCTCAACTTCAAGATCTTCAGCCACATGTTTCTTGCGGGTGAACTCTCTATCCAAAAAGGCATGTTCACGTTTCTCACTCCACTTGCTTCCTTCACCTGGGTCATTCTTCCGACTATTTCTTAGTTCATCATCAGTCCCATCAATACCTTGTTCATCTGGTTCAGACATTCGTATACCAAGAGCAGCCCTTAATGTTTCCATTTGTTTTTCCTTCCTAGCAGCAATTTGATGGGACTGCGTATCTGAAACCCTGATTAAAACATTAAAGTCATTATCACATCACTAGGACACAAAGTAGATGTGTGTGTGAGTGTGTGGATTTGCCAACACACCCAAAGAGTGGGCAGGTTAGCATTGTGTCCAATTTGTTAGGTTATGACAGCAATGTTCCTTTATGTAAATGATTTAAACATGGATAATTTTGTAACTTCAAAATTGTTTCCTTCAACATCTATCATCTATAGTCACTTTCAATTATATATGTGTCTAGGAGTTCTTCAGTAAAATTTAGCCAAATGCTAGAGGCCCAACAACATTTTTTGGCTTGTTGCTGCTGAATTCAAATGCTTTTTGTCAATTTTAATTGATAAGAGCCAAAAGCTCAAAAACCATTTTCTGTATCCATCATGCACATGCTGCTAAATTAAAAGCTAAGTTACAAAATCTAAACTAAGAAACTATATTTTCTGTGTTCAGCCCCATTCTAAGGATATCCTCTTTGAATTTTCAAAACAAACATTGTAAATATTATGTACTCGCATAGTTGCAGAGTTGGTGCAAGATAGATTTGCAGCAAACCAAACTTAATGTGAACCTTGGTTATAAACAACCAAACAAATATGGGCTGCCTTTAATCAAACCAAATAAAAACCCATATAAATCCAGTTTATCCATATTCATGGGGTTGAAATTGATACGGATATGAAAGATAAATGAACAAGATAAAAGAAAGGTGAGATGGGACAGTAGGAGATTCTATAGCGTAAGTTATGAAGTTATCCTCACTTCATTAGTTAAATAAAATGAGATACGGGGATATTTTTGTCCCCAAAATACCGGACATGACACTAAACTGCCCAAAGAATGGGCAGGTCAGCAAATCCAACGAATATAAATGAGTGAGGGTGTGTGTGCATTTCATCAGAATTATAAAAATTTTAACTACCAAGAACGGCCTTAAGCTGTCACTAAAATCAGTTCCAATAACCATAAACATGCTGTAGATGGGTTTAATGTGCCTATTCCCTTCATAAATTTGTTTTTGCCATTAACAGCATATGATACCAGCACACTTTCAATTAATTCCTCACAGCAAGATACGAATACCTTAAATTTTATAACATCAATAACATATACAACACCAAAACAGTACCATAAACAGCATAATTTACTCAAACACGTCCAAACTACATATTAGCATCTAACCATACACAACACTTGTACAAGTAGAACAACTAGACCACACAAATTCCCAGTCAAAACAAGACTGTGCCAAATGCAACATTAAAACTGGAACATAACTGAAACCTGTGACCATCAAGAAAAACACAGTTCTTTAGTTTGTCTCCAAAACAATCCAAGCACCTAGACCCTAAAATTAACTTGCTTTTATACATGTTTATCAAGTCACCAGCACATCCAACCCGCATAAAACCATCAAACTTACACACACAGTCAATCTTATAATAGAAATTATGCATAAAACAAATTGACAAAAGAATGAATGGCATCATAAGCATCAAAATTATTGGAAATCAAAAATAAAACAAAACTACCATAGATTCATTACTTTGTGTCAGAGGCAGTAAGTCCCCCACTCTCTTCGGATGCAGCTTCCAACGTCTTCCTAGCTTCCTGAAGCTTCTCTTCAATCTCAGCATCAGTATATCCTTGTTCAATCAGCTTGTCTTCAAGCACAACAAGCTTGAGCTGAATTTGCCGCTTGCGATCATGCTCAAGAATTTCCTTGTTAGGTTTCTTGGTAATCCCACCAGTCCCCTGATCTCCCTCGAAACCCTTTGTATCGTGTGCTACCTTGCCGGTTTTCGGCCTCACGAAAAACTTGTTTGTTTGGATATAACCGTTTGTACCCGACCCTCTCGGGGTCTGTAACCCGATTCCGTTATACATCTGTACAAATTCAGTAATTGTATTAAAAATCATAAACCTAATTAACCACACACGAGAAAAACTGACGAATCTAATCAATTTTGCAGTAAATTGAACAAAACTAAACCAAACCCTATGTAGAGAGAGACAGATTTGGATGTGTAATTGCACAAAAAAAAGAAATTTAAAATTAGGGATTTAAAAGGAAGTCTTGCCTGGAGCAGTAATGAGATGGTCGCAGATGGGGTCTCTCCGTTTTCTGTGTTCCAGAGAAGATTGAGACAAGCGGGATATATGGAGAGAAGAATTTGACGAAATACAATAAAAAGAAATTTTCAGCACTTATAAGTTGTAATCTTAAAGCTCGTGCACTGAACCAGTGCACCTCTAGTCTCTTCGGCTATTTGATCTCAGCCAGATGAACTTAGAGAGAGAGTCGTAGCAGGAGGAAGAAGGGTCTCTCATTAATTTAAGGGGATACGGCTGCCCTTGTTACAACGTGGTAATGGGCCTTTTTCGCAAGGTAAAAAAAGGTGGTAATGGGCCCTGTAGTATGGATAATAGACCTGTTCCAATAGCTACAAACCCAGTTTTTTTTCCTATAACGATTGCGGGGAGTAAAATGGTATAGAAATCAAAGTCTAATTGTAGTTGATATTGGTAGTTATTTTTTTTAGTATTTTATATTTATATTATTATTTTATTTTAAAATAATTATTTTTAGTATTGATGTATTTAAATAATCTAAAAATATTAAAATAACAATAATTTTAAATAAAAAATAAAAAAATTTAAATTTTTTTAAACATACTTTTAAAACATAAAAACAATCTGTATTAGAAATAATAACTCGCCCATAACGATTGCATGGAGCATCTCCATCCTTGCTAGCCCAATCTAATCCTTAGATATAACAGCTACTAGGAGCAAGGTTGTAAATTTTGTTCAATCCATTTAAAATCACTAGTATACATTATCTCGGTTTAAAAAATAAAATAAATCAAAATAAATTTTATTTCTTTTAGAATCACAGCTTGTTTCTGAAATTCCGTCCAATTCTCCCTATCGAGGGAGTGCAGGGGAGGCCATGGAGTTTCAAATCCAATAACATGCGCTCCACTAGCAGCAGCTGCGTGTGAATCCAAGAGCTAACAGTGGTGGGCACTAATAGTGATTCCAGTAGTTCATAGACATGCTAAATGCCCTGAAATATCGATTTATGAACTTAAATCATTTTTTGAACCAAATACTTGTTTTTTGTATAATATTTAAACTGTTTGGGTTGTTAATTTGTGTTTGGATTTCTAAATAATCTGATTATTTGTGTTGAATTATGTATTTATTTATTAGATTTGTGATTATTTTGTGGACATTAAATATTGATGCACAAGTTATATTTCAATCGGTTTGATTTATTTAAATTAACCTAGAATTTAAACAAAGTAGATAAACAAAGTAGATGGCATTAATAAAATTTGCATGAATATTTAATATTTATTTGATTTTGAATCAATAAACAATAATTTGTTTTGTAATGTATTGTATAGTAGCTAAACTAGCTTGGGAAAAAAAAAAAAAAAAAAGATTATTGGCTCCATCCTCTACTTTCGAGCCTGTTCTGGTTTGATTGGTTGCTTTTGTCTGTCCTCTATTCATTGTCTTCACTGAAGTGTGCACACGGGTTCGGTGGAATCTCTGTAATTCCCTTGCAGAACATGAAAACAAGAACTGGTTTGAAGAAAATTCCGGCATGTACCCTGCTTTCACCGCTCCACTTCATGAATTACTGGATTCTTGATTTTTAATTGATTTAAAAATTAATAAAAAAATACTCAGTTATTTTAGAAATATTTTTTTTCTATTTATCTTAGCTAAAGTGATTTTTTTTAGCCAAAAATTAAGTATCATGGATGTGAATGCTGTTATGCATGCCTTCCAAGTGTTTTTGATTCATTTCGTAATTGTTCTTGCATAGAAAAAATAAAAATAATTATTTTTATTTTTATCCATGAAAGATTTGTAATTTTTTTTTTTCATTTCAAGAAGAGGCAGAAAAGGATGAAGATAAAGATAGAACCAATTTCTTTTCCCACAAATAGCCTTCTATATATATATATATATATATAGAGAGAGAGAGAGAGAGAGAGAGAGCGAGAGAGAGATGACAGTATAATAATGAAAATTTAAGGATTGAATGATAAAAAAATGTGATAAGAATATTAATTTGAATTTTCAATTATATTAAATTTTAACTGGTTGAGATGTTTTATTTGATAAATAAATGGTTTAACTATGTATTTTATTAGAGAAATGATTTAATGACCATGTAGATTACAATTTAATTATATTATCTTCCTAGTAATGAGTTACTTTCTTATGATTATTACAAATCTTTTTTAATAGAATTTTGATAAGTGAAAAGATTATCAATTTAAGTTTGTTAAAAAAAAACTAATGCTAATTATAAACTAAGATAAAAATAATAATATTTATTTATTCAATCATTTTAAATTTAATAATAATATACATCAATGATAAAATATATTTTTTATATCTTGTATTGTAATATTCCTCATCAACAGAACATGATATGTGAATTTTTATTTTGTATTGTATAACACTGTCAAGTATAGCTCCGATTTCTGCTTTATTTCGTCTCAATCCTTCTATCTCAACTTACTTTATTTCTTCAATCCCGAAATAATAACCCGACATTATCGACAGAGCTCATTTTCTGCACTAAATTTAACCATGGTTAGCTGACAGGTGTTAAATAAAATAACACCGTAAGCAGCTTGTATTATAATAATTTGACAAAAAAGAAAACACATAACGCGCTCCAAGATTCCGTTGGACTAGAGAGAACCGTGAGCCCAAATGCAACTCAGAAAAGGTTGTAACGTGGCAAGGAATGGACGGCCTTTGACGGTTAATACGGACCGTCGATTATGAATCAAGGGCTATTTATACTCGGAATTGAAGGGTTGGATATAACGGAGAGCTGGAAAGAGTATAGGAGGCTGGGTTTGAAGGGGGGAGAGAGAGCATTCGTTTCGTTTTATTGAAGAAGAAGACGAGGCTCTCTGTAGTATTGGTCGGCTCTTCTTCACAGATTCCAGTGCCATATTTCTTGCACTTTCTCTCTCTTTCTAGCTAGCCAAACATGGGATTTTGAATGGGATTGAAGAGAACTGGATAAATGTCGAGGATCTGTAACTTTTAAGGAGACAGAAGAGTTTTAGGCGTGTAATTAAGAAAACGTAATCTGAATTTGTACAAGTGTTACGTGGTTGAACCTCAAAACGTAGTTGACAACTTGTTGAATTCTCTCTTCTACAGGTACATTTGCAGTGATTTGCAGGTGCTTTTCACAGGGAGTGAGTTCCACGCTGGATTCTGGTTTACGAAACTAATTTTGAGTTTTGAAGATTGGGCTTCGTTTCATTGAGATTTATAGGGAGAAGGTATCAGAATATTACAGCTTCGGAGTTCAAAACATAACTCGATTTCTGTGGATGTTTTTCTGGCTAATTCCCTTAAGTAATCACGACTGTGTCTCGTTCTTTTTTGTTTTGCAGATACATTGTGAAAGATTTAAGCCGTTTCAGAGAGATTTTGGAGGACATCTTCACACGGTGTACTGTTAGAGGATACAATTTTAAATCAGATTTCTGGATACACAATGATCGGAAACTGACATGAAAGTCCTTAGAAATGTCTACGTTCAGTTGAAAATCCGATGAAAGATTTGAATACTGCACAGACAGAGAACTAGAAAAAGCAAAAGCGTTGTGAATCGGTGAATAATCATAAGAGACAATTCCTCAAAATCTGAATGATATTGAAAGGTACGAGAATCCAAGTCTCGATTATGCAGTTCAACTCTAGATTGCCAGATTCGTAGCTGCAATTTACTAGGCTTCCCTGTTTTTTCCCGTTCAGCATCAATTGATTTCTCTGTTTTTACTTGTGCAGTCTACAGTGTCCCCAGAACAACCAGTAGTTTCTCCTGTAATCAGCAGATTTCTTCAACAAGTTTGAAGTTTTTAGGTAATGTGTCTATACTTTCTCTTCACAGGCTCTTGATTGCTCTCCCTTCCTTCATGGTTTTCTTATTGAGGCCAACCTTTTTCTCTCCGAAGAATTCTTACTTTGACCTCACTTTCTGGTCGGTTTTTTATTTTTCAATTGTTCTTGATGCTTTCTTCCTTTCTTCTCTCTTATTTTGCGTGCAATCAAGAGAACTAGCTTTGCTTTCAATTTTTGTTCTCGCTATCATTTTCTCAGACAACGATCTCCGTTTGTGTTACCAAGAAAACTTCGGCTGAAACAAACTGCTACTCAACAACACCACCTTCGCTTTTGTCTTTTCTACTTTGAAGAGTTTCGACACTCAAAGGGGAGCTAATTGAATTTTCTTCCTCTGAACTTTTGAGAAATTTCTTGTGTGCTCTGTTTCTCCACGCGGATAAAGTTTTTAAAACTTCACAGACGCATTTATAGATTGAATCCATCTCTTACATTTCCACTCATATCCACCTTAAGAGATTCCAATCTCACGGCCACTGTTCAATTGTGAACAATCTAAGCCGTAGTATTCACATCCTACGCCAATCTTTATCCCTTTTTTTTGCTTCAATTTCTTCTTTTCCCTTATTTTCTCGCAAGCCAGGGCCGGCTTCTTTTATTTGAATTTTGTGCAAGTTGCAGGAAGCCACGTTAATAGCTTGACCTCTCTCTGTTTTTTTTTTTTTTGGGTGGGATGGGACAGGTGTGCAAAAGTAAATGGAAAAGGATTCATTGAGGAGCAACAATAATGGTAGCACGAGCAACACCACCACCCATAGCAGTGCCCAGAGAACCAGCTTAGATCCCAATGGACAAACGACGTCGTCTAATTTTGTATTGCAGTGGGGGAACCGGAAGCGGCTCAGGTGTATGAAAGTCCAAGTCAAGGACGTCTCGACCGCTCTGGTTCATAAGACAACTGTTCGGGTGGACCGTCGGGTTGTTAGAGCTGATAACAGAGACACCTCTGGTCATCAGCTAAGAAGTACAAACAACAGCAGCAGCAGCAACAACAATATTCCCACCAATCACAGTAACGAATATTTTAATCTCCGCCAACGTCCGCCTACTCCTCCACCGCCGCCACCTCAGAGGAGTTTAAGGTACAGATCCATTCCTTTTACGATACAGCACGTGAATTTTAAATGAACTTTTTACTTGATGTGATGAGGAAATTTTGAGCTTATGTGGTGGGGGTGTTGATTCTCTTGAGGTTGTCGGGATGTGGTGGTGGAATATGGATCGGGTTGTGGGCTGGGCCCACGATTCTTACTAGGTCGTGTTTGTCGTTTATTTTATTCAAGCGGCAAATTTACAGTTTTCGTTCCTGAATCATATCTGAGCATTTTTCACCTTCCCTTCAAGGCTCTACATGGTTTGGAAACTTTTTAATTAGCATATGGATCATAGAGTGACAGTCTTAGGAGATTTTAGGCTTTTCAACACTTGATCAAGGAGGAGGGTTTTGGGTCCCACCGTTTATGTGCACGATTTGGTCCATTCCCTCTCAAAAATATCCTTCAACTACAGTCTCAATTTTACACTTAAAATTATTTTTTTATATCAATTTTACTATCATATTTTTAAAAATTATCAATTAATAACTTCAATCTATTTTTAAGATTTCTATCTATATCTTCATCCAAATTATTTTTTAATATGAAAGATATTTCATTTCTTAGGGAACTTATTTTTTTTATTAATTGATAAATCAAGATAATTTAATGATAAAAGTGATATAAGAAATAGTCTGGGTGTGAAATCGATACCACCTTAATAGTTTCATGGTATATTTGGGATTTTTCTATATTTTTATATTGGGTGCCTCAGGATTTAACTTCAACGAAAATCAGCCCATAAATTAGAGCACTACAGAATAATTTCAATAAATGTTTTTCTTCCCGCTTGTCATGAATGATCGATGGTGTGGTTTTCATTGGAAGACTACTTTTCCTTGGGAAATTCGGGGCTTTCGTAGTTTTTGGAGGCATTATGGTGTGGACTGGAGTGGTTGAATGGAGTAGAGTATTCAAAGACGTACATGTGCTGTCCGAGTTGGTTCCAGCTGCGGCATTTTTTTAAATCCACCATTGTCATGGCTGGGCCTTAAGTGAGCTCGACACCTTACCTTATCTCTACAGAGCTGTTGATGATCGACCATGTTTTTAGGACCCTTCAGTTCTGTGACTTGCTAGCAGAAATAATCAAATGCGTTCACTGTAGGGATAAGGGTATGAGTCTGACATGCATTCTTCAGGTGGGGTGGGGATGGCTGTTCTAGGAATAGATAAGAAGGCCACACGTCGTGGGTGCCCTTCTCCACCTGGCCTGACTGGTGCTGTGATGGCAAATACATGGGCCTCATAAAATATTTCATCTTCAGAGGATTGATCAAATTCTTGAAAAGACCAAACAATTTTGTTTGCTTGGGTAAAATATTATATGAGGCTTATATTTGTCCACTTTCCGATTGGTCAGGTGGGCGCTTGTGGATGGCTCAGGAGGAGAGCTCATGGTAAGTGCATGAAAGCGCCTTCTCTCTAGCCTTTCTTCCGAGTCAAAATTGGGTGCTCGAGTAAAATAGGCTGCTGCTCTTTGCTATTTTAATGATCTAGGACGGAGTCCTTAAGAGGGAAACTCCAAGAACTTGATTGATGGTTTTTAAACAGAAAGGTAAGAATTTATGAATCGGTCATCACTTACTCTCTGATTTGGGTGGTACAAATTCGTAGCATCGCCCCCCATCTAGGGTTGATCCTTCTGACTGCCTAAACCTCAGTGATAGCTATGGTGATTGTTGAAGAACTGGTTGCAATTTCTCTTAACAGAATTCGGGTGCATGAAAACCTTAGAAACGTGACATGAATCGTATGCTTTTAGCCAGGAATTCTTTGGTCCCAATGACTGTCGGAATTAGCATATTATAGTACAAAGACTGAATTAGGTCTGGCTTTTCCTATTGTAGTTTGGTCTGTAGCAGGCCTATCAAACTTGATCATGACCTCTCAAATTCTAATCCACAACGGCATGGGGCGAGTCGATAACATTGAAAAGACAAGCCCCACCCGAGTTACCATAATTGAAAAAAAAAAACACCATCCACCGTTCGATTACACATAGGATTAGGAATCTGGTCCACTTTATCTTACAATTGAATAAGTAATCTTAACCCCTAAAAAGGAGCAAAAACAAAATCCAACGGCCACAAAAAACCAGCTAAAAAGACCAGCTGCTCACGTTGGTTGGAAACACGAATAGAAATAGAATCTCCCTTCTTCTTTCTCTCTCAAACATCAACAAAGGCATATAAGAAAAATAAACAACACCTCCCACTAGCACGCCCCTCCATTAAAGGCCTATATGGTCCACGAAAGAAGCAAAAAATCCCCCAAACCCCATTTTCTACGCAAAACCCGTCGAGATTCTAGCCAGTCACGCCCACCGATCTATGATCAATCGAAACTCCACGAAGGGTACTCTTGTAATTTCATAATTACCCACTTCAAATCTTTTTTTTTTTTTACTACTTTACATAAAAACACTTCAGATGTGTTGCTTTTATTGTATTTCCTAGTCAGTCGTGTCGCATATGATCTAATTTTGTTTGTTTGATGTTGTTTGTTCCATACTTGTGTTATTAATTTCAATAGGAACTCAGAGAATTCAAGTGTCATGAGAGGAGGCCAGGGTAACGGCGGTGGTTTGAGAAGGATTGCTTCACCGGACAAGGGTGCGCACGGTGAGAGAAGCAACAATAACCACCACCACAGCAGCAGCAACCATGAGAACCATAACCATAATAACAAACCCGCGGCTTCTTCGGATAGCAAGAAAGGAGGAAGGTCATCTTCTGGGGGAAGTGGAGAACCACCGCCACCACCACCACCAGCAGTTTGGCCACCAAAGTTTGTTATTGCTTTAACTAATAAAGAGAAAGAGGAAGATTTCTTTGTCTTTAAAGGGTCTAAGTTGCCTCAAAGGCCCAAAAAGAGAGCCAAGTTCATTCAACGCACCCTCAATGTAAGACCCTTCTACTTCCTTTTTTTTTTTATTTCAAGTTTTTATTCTAGCAGCCTATGATTGAATATTTTCTTAATTGTTATTTTACAATCTTATCTGAAGATTAGCTAAAGTAAACCCATAACTACTAGATGATCAGTGTATTGTCTCATTATCTATTTCACCCATTTTGTAGAACTTTCAAAAAGGATAGAATTGTAAAACACAAAAAAAAAAATCATATGCAGAGTAAGGTGCAAGCATTCATATCACAAGGTACAAGTGTGATGGATGGCGGTAGAAAAAAATAGAACACAAATTTTAAGGATACCGTCGTGAATTGCAGGTTTAGAGAGTGTACGGATTGTGGAGTAGTGTGTTTTAAAATAGTTTTTTTAATTTTTTAGTTAAAAAAATATGATTTTAATATTTTTTCAAATAAAAAATCTTTTTAAAAAACTCGAAAAAAAAACAGAATTAAAAGTTGCGTCCCTTGTTTGGGGCAACACAGTTGCACTATTGTTTTTTAATCTTTTACTTTAAATAATTTTTTTTGTTTTATTTTTATATTAATTTAAACAGTTGCACTATTGTTTTTTAATCTTTTGCTTTAAATAATTTTTTTGTTTTTTTGTTTTATTATTATATTAATTTAATGTACTGAAATAAAAAATAAATTTTAAAAAATAAAAAATATTTCAATATATTTTTAAATAAAAAATACTTTTAAAAACAATTATTTCTCTTTGACAAACACAGCATCTATGTTGATCTGCTTTTTGGTGTTTTTCTTTGCCTGTAAAAGCTAGGAAAGCGTGTAAAGTGACAGGTGCACTTGGTGTACGTGTCAATCAAGCCGTGGATGTCTACCTATTAACCAATAATAACCTAAGTTTGTTAGCACTAACCTTTTTCTTCTTTCTGTGTGTTTCTTGTCTACATAAACTACTAGAAATTAGGGTTACGCGCTGGTAATTACGAATGTTAAGTTCATGATTAGATTTTAAGAATAAATAGGGCATTTGTACCGAGAAGAAACAATTAATAGGAAATTATCATGTGACAAGTTTAATGCATTTTCACAGGCCATTATTTTAGCAATTAATAGGTTCCTGCGCCTTCCTTTTTTATCCCGAATATGCCGGGCGCTAGAAAGTCATTTGATCAGCTCACAATCTGAGTGGGGTTTGGCTGGCTGAATCATCTGGCACGTGCTAGGTGATCGAATTTTCAACTAAAGATATATTTATTGTTTTCTTTTTAACTATTTACACGACGACGACGGGGAGAATATTAAATTGATTTGAGTAAAATAATAATAATAAGACGACTGATCACCCGTTATTGCTATCAGCACGATTGTAATTGTGGACCCCCACACTTAGACAGTTATGTTTTACCATTATTGTTCTTGTGATACTATAATTTATTCTTCGGTTATAAGCAACAACCGATGAAACTTTCCTTGAAAAAAAAAAAAAACCCTAGGGAACTCCATGGGGGCATACAGCTAACAAGGGGGCGCATCAGGTGTTGAAGTTTGCGAAGGCCCCATTTTTTTTTTATATTATAGTTTTGAAATGATAATATTAAAAATTAAATATTTTAATATATTTTCAAGTAAAAATTACTTTTAAAAAACATAACCATGCATCATGCATCATGAAGATGTAGGTTTGTGACAGAATTGTAGTAAAGCATTAGATTAAAAAATAGTGGGTGAGGGTTTTAATGTACACCCACTATTTTTTTTAAAGTGGTGGCTCTTGGTTGAATCGAAGGGGGAGGGAATAGTCCACAATTAAAAATGGTGCTTTTTTTTTTTGTTGTCTATGAGCTGTGTTGGGTTGTGTTTGAAATTTCAATTTTCTAGAGGGAACTCTGATTCTGGTTTATGCTGCGCAGCTTGTGAGTCCTGGAGCATGGCTATGTGATTTGACACTAGAACGGTATGAAGTGAGAGAGAAGAAGATCACCAAGAAGGTACTCTAAACAATGAACCATAAGTATTTATTTTCACGTCAGCATGATTGTTGCTGTAATGCCGGGTCTATTATGAGCTTGACGAGTATCATCTTTGTATTTTCCATGTAGAGACCGAGAGGGTTGAAGGCCATGGGAAACATGGATTCTGACTCTGACTAGGAAAAAAAACTCTGGACAAATCACAAATGTACCTGGGAGGAAGATGGATGTTGATAAAAAAAACATCGTTGGTATTTGTTGGGTTTTTTTTCTCGGAGGAGGTAAGAAAAATGCTGGCTCCGCCGTGCTGTATAAATCATGACCTTTCACCTCCCGCAAGAAAGAAAAGGATAAAATTTCAGTCGTATATGTTTTTTCTTAAAAACAATTCCTTTCTATTCCCTGAGCCTCCAACCATCGATTTTTTTCAGTTGACTCGGCTTATACGGTGAATCTGGTGGGTTATTTTAGGTCAATTGATGCATTAAAAAAAACTAGGTTTTTACACGAACTCAGGTCGAGCCCGAATCGGTCATCGAGTCTATGCCTTGGATCTTAAGCAAATGGGTGATGCTGGTCAATGTGGATTTTTCAGAAATATGTGTTCCTAGGGATGTGTATCTTGTGGAAGCATCACGACTGTTTTTACTTCCAGGATAATTGAAGATTAAATTTAAAATATAATAAATCAGGCATCCAGAATTAATCATCGATTAAAATGAGGATGATATAGACTACTGGTAAGAGGATGTTATGGATAGTGTTCAGAATTAAAAGTATTTTTTTTAGAAATATATTATAATAATATTTTTTTTAAATTTATTTTTAGTATTTGCATGTTAAAATGAATTAAAAAATAAAAAAATCAATTAATTTTTGTAAATAAAAAACTGAATTATTTGATATCATTTTCCTTCCCTTGAAAATAGATGGGGCTGAGCAATATTTTTTAAATAAAAAACTGAATTATTCAATCCAATTCGGATAGAAAATTCTTTGAAATTTTGAGAAACAAATAATACGTATAGCTACCCAATGTTTTTTTATGATTAGAATAATACTAAAATAATTTTGGATTGTGGAAATTATATTTTTTATTGTTTTATTATTTGTATTTCCAAAACTAAGGGGCTTCTGATTTTCCTTATACCTCAATGAGTCTTCGTTTTGTGTAATTGTGCTACAACCTATTTTTTAAATTATTTAAAGTCATCAAATAATTGATAATTTTTTAGATTTTTTTAAATGAAAATGAAAATAGAAAAATAATAATACAGTTTTAATATATTTTTAATTGAAATGTCTCTTTTACGATAATAGCACAGGCACACTTAAAAAAATTTATTGGGCTAAATTTAGCTAGTTAAATGTAAATTTGTTTATATGATTCTAGGTATGGATAGTTAATGGGTAGCAAATAGAAACTTTGGGTTGTCCATTTTAATTTATTTTGGTTTACTTTGGTGATTTTGGTGGTATTTAATGTCAATAGATGACTGAGAAAGGCTTTTGTAGTATTTATTAGATATTTTTGAATGAAAGATCAATTAAAAGAAGATTTTCAACTTAACAACTCTAGTTCGTGATTTTTTTCTACCACCACAAAGATGAGTGGATTATAAATCAAATAATAATAAACAACACA
>NW_011499853.1:1761603-1843071 GCF_000495115.2 Populus euphratica
GATCATACCAAATCATTAAACCTTAAATTTTGTGATTTTTTTTATTTTTAACTCTATAAAATATCTTGATCTCATATCTCACAAATTAGTCAAACAATTAACCTGTATTACGTAAGTTATCATTACCCTGACATCATTTGCTACATTTCAAAAAATATTGTCTTACACCCGTGGCTGTATACTGAGGACAAAAAAAATCTAGTACTAGCCAAAAGGGAAAGCAGCAGCCTCGAGGAAGATAAGCATGGATACCAAAATGAAACGGTTTCAATAGATTCTATTAAAATGGGACTCTCTTCTCCGCAGTCCTCTTTCTTTTCGACTGTCTCATTTATTTCTAATTAACTATTACAGGTATGAATGCGATCAGTTCATTCCTGCATTGGAAGATAAACTTCCCTCATAACTTTTGCAGCATCCTCGGGGAAAACAGGATTTATGTAACAACCACTTCCAATTTCAAACCCCCCAACCCCACTTAATTGAGGGACAATCTGTAAGAACCAGTGAGTATAACATGATTCTGATTCTTTAACCTGAACGGGAGAAGTCTGGATCATGAAGTTAAATGGTGGGTTGTTCAACTGTAGAGAAATCTTCCTAAGCATGAGCTTCAGCAATCCGCCGAGATCAACCATCTGCAGAATTGCATATAAATCAGGATAAAATGATAGTCACAGAGAAGGACCCTACTATGAGCAATGAAAATTACAGAAAGAAACTATTATCTATGGCCCAAAAGCATCACATGGTTTACAGGTTATATAAAGTACATGAATAAAATGTACATATCTTATACTTCACAGAGAAAAACAAGTTAAGAGAATTTTACATGCAGAATCATAGTCTATTGCTTTATCAAAACTCTAGCAAGTTAAGTTATCCTTAAATATACATCCACATTAAATCTGCATTTATCTCATTGATCTACTTTTAGGTATTCCATCTGATGAGATCTTAGTTTTTCCCAAATAAATATAAAGTTTATTAGCTTTATAATTGTCTATGTACTAACAATAGTTCTTTTATTTCTGAAGACAAAAGAAAAAATCTTTCTTTTCTTTGGAAAAATTATAACAATAATTATCAAAACGAATAGAATCCAAAGACACCTTTCAAACACATCCTGCACATATTTTAAGGTTTGAGGTCTAAACTGTAACAGGGCAATAGTTGCTCCAAACTCCAGCCACAAACATTTAGAATCAAAATTCTGGGTTCAACAAAATCAAGAAATACCACCCTTGTTTCTCATTATGGTTTAAATTTGAACTAACAAAATATTCTAAAGTATCACACATGTATATAATGATTTTCTGATGAATGTCTTCGCACCCTTTTTCCTCTTTAGAAGTTGTAACTACCAATAATTGTAGCATAGAACTCATCAAAAATGATAATTATATCTCTATGATTCTCAAAATTTGAAAATTTGTGCAAAATAAAAGATCCGATTTGTAGAAAGTAGAACCAACAACTGAGAATTTACCTTCTCAAAATCAAGTTCATGGAAATGAGAAGAGTGAACCCTGGGAATAATCCATATCTCAAAAGGGAATGTGGCAGCAAAAGGAACAACAGATATAAAATGGGATGATTCATCAATCAAGAGTTCTTTTGCTCGAACTTCACAGAGACTGCATTTTCCAGTCTTTTCAAAGTACTCCTTCATGCCCTCAAGTCGAGCAGAGACTGATGAAGGAATAACGGGAAGAGCCAGTATCTGGCTATGAGAATGACTCATCGATGCTCCAGCAGATGCGCCGTGGTTCTTGAACACCTTAAAGTGGAAAGCAAAGACCGTTGTTATAGACAAACACGAAAAAGAAAACCGTAGCTCAACTTCTTTTGCTACAAATTTAAGATTCAAGAAAAAAAACCATCACCAACAGCACTGAAAAATCTTCTCATGCTTTGAACATGACCAAAAACACACAAATTCACCTAAAGAAGAGGAAGAAAAAAAACCTGCACGTATTTAATGGATTGAACACTCATAATCTGCTGAATCCTCTTCTTATGAGCCAAAAAAACTTCACCAATCTCTCTCGGCTCCATATCACTTAGCTGGACCGAATGAACTGGATTCTCTATCACCACATCGTGAAACCCAAAACCTCCAATGACCCGACCAGGAAACTCCATGCCCTGCTTTTCCTCACATGGGTACTCAAGATTTCTGCTCAAGGCAGGGTAGAGATTCTCAATGACCCGGAGTTTCCAATTCGGGTCATTCAGGTCGGGTGGGACTCGGAAGATCTCGGGCGCACACTCATGCTCGTTGCCGATGCAGAAAGGGCATGAAGAGTTGTTGTTGGGGTTGAGGTTTTGAGGGTTCTTTGATTTAAAATCAGTGGGTCTTTTTGCACGGGCAGGTGAGAAAATGACCCATCGGTTTGTTACTGGATCGTGCCTCAGTTCTGGGCTCCGACCACCGTTTTGATGTTGTGATGCCATTCTTTCTTGATCACCTCTATATTCTACTTGTTGAGTTTCTTTATGCTCACCGACTCGGTTTGCTCGGCTTGAGTGCTATCTTAAATATGTTTGTTTTAATAAAACGATACTGTTTTAATTATTGTATATATATATATATAACAATTAAATTTTCAGAGCAGGCCTTCTGTATGACGTACGCAGGCTATGCTGTTACTACGGAGCACCTGTATAAAGATGGGTGATTTTAGAAGATGTGGCTAGGTTTTGCTGTGTTTGGGCCTTGGCCTCTGAAGGTACCCCGGAAAAGACAACCTTATCCTTCACCCATATAATTCATCGACAAGGTTAAGGGTGCGTTTTCGGACAGTGATTTTTACAAAAAAAAATTAAATTTTTTTTTATGTTTATTTGTTGTTAGAAAAATTAGTTAATAAAAAATATGATCTAATTAATAAAAAATATTTTTTTGTTATCTTAAGTGGAAAATATTTTTTAAAAGTTATAAAAAATTTAAAAATACTATATTATTTGTTAATTATATCAAATTTGTTTATAAAAATTTTGATTGTTATATATTTTGTTTAATTTTATTTTTTAAAATTTAATTTAATTTGATTTTTATATTAACTTTGATCATTATTTTTATAATTGGTATTTACTCTTTTCTTATTATTTTTTTAATTGAAATTTTTTATCTATCAAATTTGATCTTTATTTTTTCTATTATTACTTATTTTATTTATAATAATTTATAAAATTATAATTAATATTATTTTATTTCCATTATCTTTTAAATTTTTTATTTGTTAAATTTGATCTATATTATTTTGATTATTATATTTTATTTATTTTCATTATAATTCAACTTTTTAATATTGTAAGATTTGTTTCTTATTATTTTAATAAATTTTTTAAAAATATTAATAAGCCATTTTCCAACTTATTTTTTATAATATAACTAAACACTAGAAAGTATTTTCTAATTTATTTTTCATGACACTACTAAATATCAAAAAATAATTTGCTTTTCTAAAATTTACTTTTTAAAAAAATTATATTTTTTAAAAAATTACTTTCTCGCAAACAAACAAGATCTAAGATTCAATAAACATGCAATGAAATTTGTCAAACAAGTTTTCAGCATTTGAAGAAGATTTAGGGTTTGTTTTTGTATTTTAAAAATATAATTTTAAAAAATTATATTATATTTTATTTTTTCTTGAAATTAATATTTTTTATGTTTTTAAATTATTTTAATGTAATGATGTCAGAAATAATTTTTAAAAAATAAAATAATTTTATTTTGTTATATTTTCAAACAAAAAATATTTTAAAAAGTAGTCGCTATCACATTTTTAAATGCATAATAAATCTTAAATAGCACTATATTAACATTTTAATGTTTTTTTTTTGCATTATTTTGATGTTTGATTTGTTGCATTTTAATGAGTTTTTTAAATTATTTTCAACCAAAAAGTACTATATTGATTTTTTATATATAATTTTGATTCGCTAATGAAAAAAATAAAATAAAATATTTTAATATATTTTTAATTAAAAATAATTTATATTAAAATACCAAAAAAATTAAAAAAAACCCTGCTTTTTATTCCTTAACATTTTTTTTAAAAAAAACTTGTTCCTAAAACTGCATCATTTACACATCTAATGTTATAAAAAAATCATCAGCGAAATTTCCAGAACATGGCTGTTCAGGAAAGAGAATCTGTTGTCCCTTGGTTACAGCTGTCCAGTTCAATGACACGGCGTGTGTGAGAACGCAATCTAACAATTCTTCTTCTAATAACATATTAATTCTTCCCATTTCACATGGTTTTAGAATACGTGGACTCTGATGATTGGTTCGTTTAGCATGAAGCAAGTGGAAGGGGGACCATTAGCAGGTACAGGTGTCATGCCACATCAGATTTTGCGTCCTGCTGGAATAATAATAAATCCATAATTAATTCAGCATAAACTACGGGGAAGAGAGCAGCTGACTCATGGACTCCTGAATTCAACGATGGATTCTTATGTGTTATAGACAGGTGACAGCCAATGTTAAATCAAGCACTGGGATATTTTTGTCTCGGTCATTAGAAGCCGTTTTTAAATCGCTTCTGTTACGTTTTTAAAATATATTTTATTTGAAATTATATTTAACTAATTTTTTATTTTTAATATTGTAATATTATAAATATATATCTATGTAATATTTTAATACATTTTCTTCTAAAACTCACATTAATCCACAACAATAAACACATGAATTATTCCTAAATTCTTCGTAAATCATGCGCCAAATGTTTTAAATGTTGTTTGTTATAGTTGTAGATATTATTTTTTAATGTATTTTTTAAAAATGTCTTAAAATAACATATATATTTTATTTATTAAAATTTATTTTTAACATAAATACAAAGAAACAATACAAATATACATAAATAAATAAATAAATATTTTTTTGAATTAACAGTGGGAGCCCAAAAGGTGCCCTAATTAACCCAAGCTTTAACATTGGGGAAGCTTTTTATGGGTGTGTTTATTAGCAATAATCACATCCACGTTACAATGGTTAGCACAAAGTAATTATGATTAAATAAACAAGAGGGTTATCTATCATTAATTAAGAGCATTTAGGACTTGTAACTTACAAGTTTTCTCTGGTAAATAGGAGATCTAAATTTCTAGTCATCCCAAACCCAAGAGCCTTGCACGGCTCGAACAAAGGACGCGGCTCAATGAGCTATCCGGGGATCAATCATCAAGCCACACAGCTTGCTGTGGTGTGTGACTTACAAGTTAAGCATTTCTATGAACACATTAAAGTGACAAGAAAACGTGGCAGGCATAATCAGGATTACTTTCCCTGGAAAGGAAAGGCATAACCGGGATTCCTTTTCCGGCTGAGGGAAAGGCATTACAGGACTGTTTCAAGTGGAGCCATCATTGGCCAATAGACCACTAAGCTTAGTGGTTAAGGAATTCAAATTAATCTGCATTACCCATTAATCAGAGGAATTAAAATTACACGTAAGAACCCAAATTACATATTATTTAAAAATAGAATATTTACATTTCCTTGCTCTCGTGACTGTTTGGCTTCCAGATTGTTCCTTGTCTCTTTTTATGCCCAGTTTTAAAAATTAATTTTAATATAAAATGACAGATGTTACAATCGCAGAAAAATATAAAACAATAAATCCATAAATAAATGAAAAAATAAATTAAAAAGAGCTTAAAGACTAAAATAAACCAATGAATTTATTCATAATAATAGTGAAATCCACAATAACCAACTGTGCACCACCAACCATACGATAGAAACCTCAAAACACTAAATCTCTAGAATACTCATCATATATACCACTCTCACTAAGCAACCCTATATTCTCCACCAGTAAAAGCCCTCGTCGCTAAATAAATCTCAAACCCACACCCAGTCTCCGAGCTCCATGTCGCTCCTTCAGATCTTGAGTCCGTATCCAAGGAAGAGAGCCACGATGGCTGCGACAAAGACCGAGCCTAAGGAAGGATAGATCCCGGCGGCAGCGGCGGTTGGTGCAGGAGCTGGAGCTGACATAGGAGCAGCGGCGTGAACGGAGAGGACAGTGAAGGCTAAAGCCAAAATGGCAATGAGAGTTGCTTTTGAAAGTGCCATTTGTTTGCTTACCGTGGTTTTTGAAATTTGAAGAAAGAGAAAGTAAAAGAGAGTTCTTGTGGCTTTTGAAAATAAGTGATTGGTAGAAGCAGGTGAGGAGCGTTTATATAGGGGAGAGAGGGGTGGGGGAGGGTTTGGGCAGTGTTGCGGGTAGCGTAGGATGCCCGAATCTACAGGCTGGCATTTATTGGTTTACTGACAGCTTGCAAAAGATGGTTTTTCGTTCTGTTATTTGAAGTAAGTGTTTTGTTTACACGGCGCCGTTTATAGCATGAAGTGGTGGCGTGTAGCCGTATAGTGTTCTTCTAAAAAAATGCCTCTATAACAGATACTTTCGGCATGCTAAAATTAGGTAAACTCACACTGACGCAGAGTTTAGAGCGTGTAAGACACTTCCGGATATTTTCTAGCCGTTTTTGGTGGGTCTTGATTGTCCCATTTGCATCGTAAATGTTTTATGGATTTTTTAGTATTGGGATATTTAAATTTCTAAATTTTCCTACACCATAACTCCCGCATTAATCATCGGTTTGTTTTTTCAGTAACGGAAAATAAACTCAAATCCGAAAGTTCTGGAAAGAAGAGGTAAAAAATATCGACGGTTAGGTCTTTGATTTCATAATTCAATGGATATAGATAACTATATAATTAAATGATGACATACATTTTAAAGAGACGTGTGAGAAAAATAAATTAAAAACGTATAAAAAAATCCTGAAGTCAACTCATTTTTTTAAACTCATAACACGAATTATAAATCAGATTATATTACTTATCATGTTTTTAATTTTTAAACAGTACAGTAACAAGTAAAAGAAGGCAATCAATATAATAACTAAAAAAAAAAAGAATGGATCAAGCGTGATGGACAGCTAGAGGGCATCGAATATCGATATTATCAATGGCAGTCTACTCGTCGTGATAGCTGGAGTCTTGTATAAAATGCTGCTTAAACTCGTGAAAGGTATAACGATGATGCAGTTCTATGGAGAAGCAGTAGCGAAGAAGCCGATTTTACTTTTATGATTGATTTTGAGAGGATTTCATTGTCGAATGATCAAACCATTTAAATCTCTATTTTATTCATATTCAATTATTTTCATATTTATTTATTTTTTCCTTTAAGTTCGTACAATATATAAAAGATAGGCGGTTCACGGATGATATTAAAATTAATAATAGTTTTTTTTAAAAAAATTATAACTTTAATTATATGGTTCGCAGATGATATTAAAGACAATAACAATTTTTTAAAAAAGTTTATAACTTGAATTATCATTTAAATAGATTTAATAGTTTTGATTAATTTAATAATATAACTATAAAATAAAAAGACAATGACTAACAATAAAAATAAAAAAATCATGTGATATTATTAAAAATACTTTATAAATATTTTTTAAATATCTCAATTATATTATTTAGTAAAAAATAAAAATTAAATAAAAAGGGGACAATCCTATAAAGAAAAAAATAAAATAAAATTCAACTATTAATTACTGCCAAATCAGATATTGAATAATAAATTAAAAAAATTAATTTTAAAAATTGTTAAAAAAACTCGATTCTAGTTAGCATAATAAATTCACAACTAACTTACAACGATAAGATAACTTTATACAAAAAAAAAAAACTGAAAAAAATAATTAAGATCGAATTTCTGGACAAACAAAATAATTAAAAGTGAAATTAAAAAATATATATATAAAAATTAAATCAATTTAAGTTAACTCAATTAATTTTTACTTTAATATGTGAGATTTCATTAAAAAATTTAAAAAAATATTAAAATAAAATTAATCTACTATTTAAAATTTATGTCTTGGATCATGCAAGCATATTACATCATAAAACAAATCTAAAAAAATAACGAGTAAAATTAAATAAATAAATAAATAAAATTTAATATAAAAATAAAATAAAATAAAATATCAACATACAAGATTTTAAAAAAGAATAAAAACCTAAAAATGTGTTCAAAATCATTTGGCAAAAAAAAATGTACAACGCAATTACCATTGGCGAGGGTGGACTTCTAGCCAACGACGTGAGAAAGGCTTCAAAGACGTTGAACAAGAAAGCAGCTGTCATAGATATGATAAAACGTGGTCCCTTACAATGCTTATTAAATTGGACCGCAATGAAAACACACTGGCACAATACGCGGGGTGTCGAGCATGATCTCTGTGCGCGTGGGATATTATTCGGGAAGGAATGTTCAGCGCAGTTAATAACGGGATTCCGTGATCGCTGGCTCACACGGGGACCACGTACCCTACAAATAAGGCCAAGTGTTAGAGGACACGTTGATGACAGTTTTTGGTTTCTATTTAGATTTTTTTATTTTACAGCGAGCAACCGCGTTGTTTGTTATTGATTTCCAGCACTTCCAGAATCTTCTCCTATCGTGGCCTCCTCATTGAACCTGTATTTTAAAGGTGTGGTTCTCGAAAACAGTATGGGGAAGCATGGATTAGATGCCAGGACTCCTCTAAGAAAATGTATCTGAATTGGCTACAAACTCTGGCCACTAATTATTTTTTAAATATTAAAAGATAATACTGAAAAAACTGAAACTCTGACATGAATATTGTGGTAATAAACTGAAATTATAACCTGTATTTGAAAATATAATTATAGTTATTTTTAAAATATTTTTATTTAAAAATATATTAAAATAATATTTTTTTTATTTTTAAAAATTATTTTTGATATTAATTTATTAAAATAATATAAAAAAATCAAAAAAATATTATTTTAAAATAAAAATAAAATTTAATTTAATTTTTTAAATATTTTTGAAATATAAAAACTAATCAGGTCTAAAATAACTAACGCACTTTTCAAAGTAAAACAAATTGAATCGGAGTGACGAGTTTTTTTTTTTTAATTGCATAATAAAATAATTTAATTATCTTTAATTTTAAAATTTCTTGAACTTATACATGTGAGTAATGATTTTAAAATTTCTTAAACTTGTACATGGGAGTTCTTTGATCTTTTCAGCATTTTATTGTTTTTTTTGTAATATTCAGTTGTACTGCCAACAAATGTAGTTATTTTCAAGAGTCGTGAGTTTTAACGTAAACATGAGTATGACATTGATTTACCATCGTAATTCTATTAATCAAATAATTTTCTCACATCATAAACAATGTGGGCAGTAAAATTACTTTAAATCTCAAACTTCTAGAATAGCTCAGGATGCCACGTCATTGTTAAATTTTAAACAAACGATAAATTTACGAGTAATGTTATTCTTATAAAAATTCGTGATCATAAAATATAGGTATTTTGCAAAACTCTAATCCCAAGAGGTTGGTAGGACGATAAAGTTTTTTTTTTAAATAAAATAAAATAAAATTCATGGATATAAATCTCGAGACCAACATTTAGTGTACCTATGATTAACGCGTATGCTAATTCTAGTGTACTTTTAGGGTAAAAAGGAGTCAGCAGCTAAATTACTTGGAGCATATATATAAACACATTATTTATTTAACAGATGCTTCATCACGAGTTATAAATATTTATTAAAAAACACAGGGTATACAAGCTATTCTGATGTATTTTTTACATGAAAAAATTTAAAATTTAAATATAAAAAATTATAAAAACATCTAATTAAATAAATTGATAATAAATAAACAAGAAACAAACCATTAACAATAACTAAAAATTAAATTATAAGAATTAATTAATGAATATAAATTAAGATATTTAATTATATAAAATAAGATATTTATTCAGTTATGTTTGTTAAATTTATTTATTTAAATTAATTAAAAATAATAGAAATATAAATAAAACTGATAAAATAAATTAATATTCTAAAAAAAATATTATGTAAAGATAAATATTATTTGAAAATAAATATTTTTTATTTTTAAAAATAAAATGCAGACGTGTCGAGGAATGATAAGCTGTTTTAGGATTTTGACACACCGCATCATTTCAAACTCTGTATCCTTTCTGGTGTCATTTTTGACGGTACCGTTACAGTAAAAAGAAAGCGTCCTCAAATTTGTCTCTGGAGATTATGGTAATTTCCTTTTCGAAGAAAGATATAGTATGATGTATCTGTCCATTTATGTGATTGATTACCTTAAATTTAACTGGAATTGGAAGGAAAGATACCGTGCCCCGATGCCATTAACGAGTGAGGTTGGTGGCGAGTTGGGATCATGATCAAACCAACTCCACAAGGCAAGTGACATCACGCTCCTGTTAGCGAGTCTGGTCCAATTCAAATAGAGATTGCCCAAAAAACATTTTATTTTTTTATTTAAAATATTTTTAATGTACCATGTGAAAAATAAACTTAGAAATAAAAATATTATTTTAATATATTTATATATAAAAATTAAAAACAATTTCTACTAAACTCACAAAAGCCTACTTATATTTCAGGGGCGAGATGAGAAGGTGAATTTTCTAGTATAGATTCTATAGAATTCAATTTCGACAACGATATTCTTACTGCCCGTGCCCTAAGGCGGTTTTCCTTTATTGCTTTCTGATGTAATTGGAGTGGCCTTGACCCCGTGTGCGAGCCGTGTAATTGTTGTTCCTTATGGACTCTGGCCTAAAAAAAGAAAACAACTGATCATCAGATGATATATAATCTTAAGAAAATATTTAGATACTATTTCTTTCACATACAGTAGTTTTTTAAAATTTATTTTGTATTTTTTTATTATTAAAATATCATATTATTTGCTGATTATATTAAATTTAGTTTTTAAATTTTTAATTATTAAATATTTTATTTTGATTTTTTTCAATTTTATCCCATATTAAATTTGATTCTTATTTTTATAGTTATTATTTGTTATAATTTGATTCAATTTAATTTTTCTATTAACTTTGATTCTTATTTTTATAGTTATTATTTGTTTTTCTATTATTATTTATTTATTTATTAAATTTAATCTTTATTTCTTTGATTGTTATTTATTCTATTTGAAATAATTTATAAAATTATAAGATTGTTATTTATTCTACTTGAAATAATTTATAAAATTATAATTATTAGTATTTTAATTTCATTATCTTTTAATTTTTTTATCTACTAAATTTGATTTTTATTATTTTTTATTGTTATTGATGAATTTTTAAAATTTTATTTTTATTTAACTTTTTAATTTGTAAGATTTATTTCTTATTATTTTAAAAAAATCAACAAGTTATGTTCCTAATATAACCAAATACTGAAAAGTATTTCCATCAACAAGTTATGTTTCTAATATAACCAAATGGTTATATACTGAAAAGTATTTCCTAACTTATTTTTTATAATATTATCAAATATAAAAAAATAATTTATTTTTCAGAAATTCATTTAAAAAATAACTAGTTTTTTAAAAAAATTACTTTTCAACAAATAAAAAAATATTTATAAAATATTTATTCTTCTTCTGTTTTGTTTATCCATGTAATGTGATGAGATCTAATCATAAATTTAAAAACATTTAATTAACAAACACTCATTATAACTTTAAAAAACAAACCAAAAACTCTTTAATCCATGATTAAAAAAGAACTACAATTTTGAACTTTTTTGAAATTAACACACAGCCACATAGTTATTGTTTGTTAATTTTAGAATTAATGATGTGACTAAATAGGATGATTAAGTATAGTCTCAAGTCGTGAACTAGAATAATCTCTCGATGAAATGGCTAAAATCCGAAGGTTGCTAAAGGATTATAGGCAAAAGAATTATGAAATTAAATATTAATTTCATATCATTAGCAGGGAGGCGGGGGAAGGGTGACCTGTCCCGAAATGAGGCACATAGAAACTATTAAAATCAAGCATGCGGCATTAGCTATACGTACTCTGTACATCTAATTTTGCTTTGGACATGAGCATTCCTACAAGGGAACAAGCTTGAAAGCACACCACATCATCCAAGATTGTGCCTGAAAAGGAACTAACATAAAATGCAAAGAATGAAAGTAGCATGTTCCTCTCAGCCATTCACAACTGCTAGAACTTGGCTGGCGATTCCATTTATCAAAATCCCAATACGTTTTGTGATACCTGTAACAGAGGTTCCAAAGCGCTTGGCGCAAACTTCCTCGCAAAAAGAAAGCAAACCGGGGAGGATTGATTATTGTAAATGCAATGCTTATCTTCACGAATCTTTTTGAAGAACTCCTCAGTTATGTCCGCTCTTCCGAAGGTGGCTGGGTGAGCCCCGCCCCTTGACCAGTCCACCCAAGTAAGGGTTCTGTTAGCCAAGAGAGGTGCTGCTTCAATGGTTAACATGGTGGGGAAATAATGTTCATCAACATAACAACTTGGCCTACAGAATTCTTCAAATTTTGGGTAATATCTAGCATCTTCCACTACACTGACCGCAAGCTTTCGGTTGATCTCAAACCATTGAGATCCTTTGCGCCACTGGGTAATATTCACCTCAGGTGCCATGTTCTCATTATACCGTCCTCTCCCATATGGCCCATGATCATCAAATGCACCAATGAAGCTATGCTTGGATCTCATTATGTAGTCATAGATGACACTGAAATTATAGAGAGGAATGCAAGATTCAGATACGAGAACAAACCGCTCATTGGAGATATCGAGCAATGCATTTGCAAGGAGTCTTCTTTCCGCATCACACATGCTCATCCTACCCCATTCAGCAACCTGTGTTTGGGAAATATCGGGATAAAATGTAAGCTTCCTTGTAGTACAAGATCAAAATTAAAATGGTCAATAAAACTTCAAGTCTTGATGATAAAACAGAAAACGTTAACTGAAAACCATATGTATAGCTTTGTGGCATTCTTCAATTATATATCTTGCTTGTGTAACAGTGATTTAATTTCCTGGACACGTTGACATTCACATTTTCAATGAAGGAAAAAATTTGAACAGTTAATGGGGTAAGAAATTATTCCAAAGGCATAATAACTAAAGAAGGTATGAAGTGGCTACCTTCAACAAGCAAGGAACAGAAGCTAATAGCCAATTTGAAACAGGCTCAAGTGATTTCATGCACATACTTTGTCTAACAACACAAAAACATCAAAAAGGTCGTGAATGAGCATGCCTCTATCTTTTAGCACTGCTGCATATTCTGTCTTAAATTCTAAACTGGTCCATCACAAGCTCCAGACTGTACCCCAGAAATTCAAGTTAATAAATTTAAAATTATTCTTCCTCCAGCTCTGCAGACTCTAGTTCTTTTACTTGAGAAAGGAGGGTATAGCCAGTTCCATTTCAATATCAACTATTGCTCTTTCAAACCTGTTTGTCATTATTAGCTCTAGACAAGGTGTGGGCTTGAAACAAAGACATGGGCATCATGGAAGGAATGGGTATGGAGCGGAAAAGCCCATGGAAGGAATGGGTATGGAGCGGAAAAGAATGAACTGGAAGCATAAAGGTGTGAGATAGCAGTGTGATGCATGGACTTGAAGCAAAAAGGATGCGAGTTATCATGAGTCATCTTACTATAATACTATTTCATGTACAATATAACCTAAAGAAGATCTCTAATCTTTAATCAACTACCTAAACTATTACAACCTTCTATCTTTACTACAAAATTCCAGGATATACATCTCCTTTTTTACCAGCTTTTAGCACTCCTTCAATCCAACTTCAAACAATGAAATGCCATCAAAATACTTCCACAATGATTTCAAGTAATGATACCAGCTCTGTTGTTGAACACTTGTATATGTTAATTCTAAACCTTAGCATTTTCAAGCCAGATTTTAACCCAAACACTGACATCTAATAGTAGTGCATAAAAAACTGCCCAGAGCCTTGTCATTTAAGATATTCTATGTATCTTAACACCATCAGAACCCCTTTTCCTTACTATATGTCATGCTTTAATCCAGTTTTAATCCATTTCAAACATTCTCCACACACCCCTTATTGTCAAGTCAATCTCACCTTCAACTGACTAATACACCAGTAATGTCTTGTTCCGGAGTCTTATATCTAGTTTTGCTGGATATAAGTTGTGCAATCACATAATATAGAAGTACACGAATTCATTTACTTGTGTATTTTCAACCTTGCTATTTGGTAAAAAGAGCAGTTATTTAGGCAATTCTTTCATGGTGTTACCACCACAGGCTTTCCCACAAGTTATTGGAAATTCCATACACTCAGTTAAAGAGAAAAATCTTGCAGTATAAAATTGTTTCAAGCATCGACAGAACCAGAAGCAAACCTTGTTTCAAAGAGAGGAGGGCGGGTTATTCACATTTCATTTGATGGTCAGAGGCAAATTCAAAGCTAAGCAGTGGTAATTCTAAAGGGGGAAAAATAGTTTTTCTTCGTGTGCTGTCCCTACCTAAAAAAAATTCCCATCATAAATGAATAAGACCTCTAACAAAATTTCTAAGAACGTTCTCTAAAGTGTGCCTTCATAGATTATAGTCATCAAAATTCCCTTTTACCCAAAAGAACACAAAATTTCCTTAAAAAGGGAAGACTAATGACAAGAATTCAAGTATAAACATATATTGAAAGTTGGATGAAAATGAACCTTCTGAGTACCTAAAATTATTTTCAACTTCCAACAGCAAGTATATTTGATGCGCTCAAATAAATGTTAGAGGAAACATGGACATAACACAAATTCAGTGGCATGAAAAACTGCATCTGTATCTCAGTATCTCTAACATGCAGCTATTCTCAGGGAAAACTGCTTCCAGCAGGGGAAAATTTTCCACATTCAAGGATCTATATATAAGATGCATGCAAGTCCACATAAACATCACAATTGTCAAAGCACACAAAAAAAACTCTCAACAAACTAAGGTAGCTATTTGCAGACAATGGAAAACTAAAAATAAAATACAAAAATAGAGCACTAGAGCAATGGCATTTACAAATAGTTCAATCATCAAACAAATTTCAAGACCAAAAATCTGAAATTAATGAACAACGAATGAAAAAAATCAGGATGTTAAATATAAGCATTTACACACCTGGCTTGGGATTTGTCTCCGATGGAAAACTGAAGAAGATGGAAATTTGGCTTCAAATGTTGGCAATGGATGAATGTAAACAGAATATAACCCTTCATGCCCCTTCAAAAACCTTTCCCAAAGAGGTGCCAGAGGCAATGGCCCCTTTGTCAAAAACATAAACGCAATCTTCGGAATTCTCTTGAAGGGATACTTCTTTATTCCAGGGACAAATGAAGCCCTCCAAAAGAGTTCTTTATCACTCATGTTATGGAGCAGATTAGATGGAGGCCTAATCCAACGATCCAAAGTATCAGGTTCATCAAAGCAAGGCTTAAAGGCAGGCTTAACAGTTGTCCTTGCAGTCTGAACTCCAAAACGCTTGATTGTATACATACTGATGATCGAAAAGGCCATACATAGAGCTAAAAACAGCAAAAATAATTGAAGTAACCTTATTGGAAAGGGCTTGGATTGGCTTGCTTTGATTGAAACTGCAGGGTCCTTCCCTTCCTCCAATGGAACAACTCTTGACTGCATCTTTATAGTGAGAATTCACCTTCTGGATCTGATCTAAACACACCCTTTTGGCATTGAAATTGCTTTCAAACCTCGAAAAACTATAAAAGAAATTAACTTTTATCTCCAACTAAGAGCCCCAAAACTCCAAGATTGTATCTTTCAAGAGAAATAGTTAGCTCAATTTATGGTACCAAGCTCTATCACACAAAAACCAACACAGATCTAAAACCTAATGCTAAGGAAACAAACAAGATAATGCTATGTTGAAATCCGAGTTTGCAGCACATGGGGTTCTAGACATTCAAAGAAGGCTGTGGACATACCATGTTGCTATTCAGTGGTGCAAAATGAAGCGGGGTCCAAAGGATTGTTTATTGCTTCGTTCAGTGCTTCAATTACGCCAATATTGAGTTTTGATAGAGAGAGATCGAGACTGGCTAACGGAGGTGGACAAAAGGAAATAGAAAGTCTGGTGGCAAGAGAGAGAAGTGGGGCCTCTCTGACTCCGGGATAGTGAGTAGAGGGAGGGAGGGAGGGAGGGACTTATGTGTGCATGGGATTGAGTGAAATTGAGGCAAGGAAGGGGAGATTGATGATCTGTGAAATCTGGGGGTTTTAAGAATGTTTTGTCACGCAAATGGTTATAGAAGCGAGAGTGTTAGCTTTAGCTTCGGCTTCGGCTTCGTCCCTACCCTTCGCTGTTTGTATTTTTTTAAGTATTTGTTTTTAAAAAATATATATATATTTTTTATTCGTACATAAAAAACTTAAAAAAAAAAAATATATATACATATTTTTTTATTCGTACATAAAAAACTTAAAAATATTAATTTAAACTTTTGAAATGAAAATTCAAAATCTTTAAATAATATATTCCAACCACACTCACAAAATATTTTTAAGTAATCTTTTCTTTGTTTTAAGAGAAATCTTTGTATTTGAGCTGGCCAATGACAATTAATTTTGGTTTTACGAGAAATTAATGTCATATTTCATAACAACTAATTTCTAAATTACGGCGGAAATATACCCAAGATTTTTTTCCAATTCGTTCTCAATTTTTTTTAATTATATCTTTGTGCGCTCAATTTAACATCTAATTTTTCAACAATTATTAAGAGATAAAAAATTAAATGATCGGTAACCGAAATATAAAACGAAACTCATAGTCAATGCAAAATTAGGGGAAAAGTTCTTTTTCATCCTCACACTTTTCTTTTCTTACTTTTATAGTCCCCATGGTTTTTATCATTTTAAATTTGGTTCTAAAATTTATTTTTTTTACATTTCAATCTTTACAAGTGAGAAAAGATAGAGAAAATAAGTAGGTTTTGACGAAAGCCATCAATTAGTTACATTCAAATAATAAAAATGCACAATATTGTGTCAGGATATTTCATTCAACAAAAAGGTTTTATAGATATTGTTTTGAACCTCAATCTTACCTTAAAAAAATAGATTAGGGTTGAAAGAGAAAATCTTTAATTGATTTGATTTTATATTTTTAAATATTATTTGGATTGATGAGTTGGTTTGCTGAGTGATATATAAATGTTTATTATGCATTTTATATTAAAATAAGTTAAAAAATAATTTTTTGTATAAAAAAACGTGTCCTTAGTGTTTTCACATCACAATGGTATTCAAAATTTGATCAGATAGTGTGTCATATGGTTTTTGCTTTTTAACAAAAAATAGAGGTTAATAATAGGTTGTTCATCCTTAAAAAAAATACAATAATGCCAAAATACAAAGGCTTGAGCTCGAAGATCTAGGCCAATTTTTTAAAGGTCAGGATTCGTTGGCCAGAGCCCAAGCATTATATTTATATTTTTTTATCTTTTGATTTTTGTTATCTTTTAAGTTTTTAAAAATAATATAATATCATTTCAATATCTTTAAAGCATTTAGTTTATTTTAAATTGATTTTTTTTGATATATTTCAGCTTGGTTTATATATAATTAATTTATTTTAATTTATTTTTTATAATATTATCATAATTTTACAATTCAAATCACATATTTTACAAATAAATCAGAGTTAATTTAGTATATTATTATTCATGTTATTTTTCAATTTATATACTAACCTAGTATATCACTGAAAATGCTAACAGTTTCAACAAACAAAAGAAACAAAATGTCCTCGTTTTAGAGAGAAAATTAATCATTTTCTTGACAAGTAGTGGTGATGTAAAACAAGAATCTCCACAATTTACCAAACCACACAAATCGACATCATCAGAACCAGTTCCAAAATAAAAAATTATACGAGTCATATATATATATATATATATATATATATATATATATAGAGAGAGAGAGAGAGAGAGAGAGAGAGAGACAGACACAGAGACAGAGAGAGAGAGAGAGAGAGTAAAAATCGATACGATAAAACTAGAATAACCCAGCAGGATATTTCACCTTATAGTCAAAACTAAATCTAAACTATTTAAAAAAAATTATGTTATCTTAACTTTTTTTTAATTTTTTTTTAAATATCAATTTAATTGAGATAGATAACGTAAGGAAGTTATCCCATCCACGAGCCAGCAGGGTTGACCACACTTTAACTGCTCACCAGTCATAAAAAATAGTGGCGGGATGCATCAGAGGAGCTAGGTGGTGACATCCTAGCGTTTTAGGGAGGGAAGGTGAGCTAGGTGGTGCTATGCCTATGTCTGCCACTCGAACTTGACTTCGCAATCTCAAAAACAGCAGGAAGAGACGCCTAACCTATTTTGCTAGAGTTGATAATAACCACCGTGTGCTGTGACCGTAACCCTTTATGAAGAATTGCCTATCCTCTTCACATTAGCACATAAATTCTCCAGAGAATCTCATTAGAATATTGCTGGAACAAGTCGACCCTTCGTATAAAACCATCCTACTTGAAGCTAATATAATTGCATACACTATACAAAATTCTAAAAATATCTCATTGCAGTCTAACGTGTTTTTTAAATTTTTTTATTTTTTTAACTTTAAATAATTTTTTTAATGTTTTTTGATTTTTTAATGTGTTAATATAAAAAATAAATTTTAAAAATATAAAAATATTATTTTAATATATTTATAATTAAAAAATATTTTAAGAAACAACCTCCATTATATTTTCAAAAAAACCTTAAGTTTTCTAATGCATGCTAACATGATTTACTATATTATCATAATAATTTGCTTCGTAATATAATAATAATTTGCTTCGCTAAGAAGGTAAGTCTGTCTTTTCATAAAGGTTTAAATATTATTACTAAATTTATCATTTTATAGGTTTTTTAGTTATTATTGAGTTGGTTTATAGGAATCGTAACTTTTTTTATTTTTTTAAAAAATGAGATTATATGTTTTTATATTAAGTGTCTTCATACTTTTTGAACAGTGCTTGAGCCACCATCAAATGGAATAACACCAACTTCTGTTACGACACTTGAAGCTTCACGATGCCCTCTTTCATGTGGGGCGAAGCACATTACATTTGCGGCTATGGGTTGTTCGTTTCTTTTATTTCCCTTCCTTTTCTCTTCTCCCCATTAAATTTCATGTTGGCCATTAAAAAATAAATTCTATCCTGTATTTATAACATTTTATATTTGACCCTTAATATTTTAATTTTTAAATTTGATTTTTATTTTTTTTATTAATTTTTTTAAATCTTATCATTAGATCCATAATCTTGATTTTTAATTTTTTCAAGTTTGGTACTCATTATCTTAATTTTTATTTTTAATTTGGGTTCTTTTATGGATTTGATTTTTCTTTTCAATTTTATATTTTAAATTAAAATTTGATGATATTTAAGATTAAGATCTCAATATATTTTATTTTAAATTTTGATTCTTAACCCTCGTATTAGATTTTAATTTGTTTTTATTTTCATTGTTGGATCCATAATCTTTGGTTTTTTATTTTTTCAAATTTGATAATCTTTATCTTAATTTTTATATTTTTTGTCTTGAGTTCTTTTGTTAATTTGATTTATTTTTTTGATTTTTTCCATTTAATTCAAAATTTTATGCTATCCTTTTATTTTTTAGGAGTTGATCTAAGAGTTAATTCATTACAAGTGCAGGGTTACGTGTTTAGTGAGTTAACTCAAGTTAGCTCAAGTTTAAAAAATATTTTTATTTTATAAAAAATTAAAAAAATAACATTATTTAAAATAAAATAAAAATAAACATTAGATAAATTTTGACCATGTCTACCACAAATTCACCAGATTACATGTCAACCCGTGTTTTTGACATTTCATACCAAGTTAATTCTCCTTAAATTTCTATTAAAAAACCAACCTGCTCTAAACCTCAAACCTCAGGTTACAGGCCACCCCATAATTTTACATTCCATTAGATTATTCCACATTTACATGATACACTTGTAAATTTTAAATATCTTATCTGGATTTGCTAGTTTTTTATTTGTTTATTTTTTTTTCAACCTGCTCTAAACCTCAGGTTACAGGCCACCCCATAATTTTACATTCCATTAGATTATTCCACATTTACATGATACACTTGTAAATTTTAAATATCTTATCTGGATTTGCTAGTTTTTTATTTGTTTATTTTTTTTAATTTTATCCTTATATATTTAGAATTTTAAGGATTGATAACCATAATTTTTTAAATTTTCTTTTTATAATATCAAATCATGAATTTTTTTTCCATTCACTTAAGCATCACTCTTTTACATTACAAAAAATTCAGCCAGACCCCAGCCAGTCGCGAATCTCCTATCGAGCGATAAACATAAGATAATGATAATAAAAATATAATCAAGTATGGGATAAAATTTCGGCAAGACTCTTAACAGGAACTCAGCAAGAGAATTAAACAGTAATCATTTCTCACAAGCCACAAGCCACGCCACGGATTCCACATGCCTTTCCGCACCCAGCAAAATATGGTGCTGAGAAAATTTGTCACTCGAGACAATTCAGCTGAGTTTCCCTGCTGAGTTAAGACCCAATAAATTTTGTTGGCCCGCATGCCCAGATCAATAGGCATCAAAGAAAATCATAAACATTATTGGAAAAATATAACCAAAAAACGCATTTCACAAGCGTCAACCATGGTGTGATTCATTGATAATTTGGCAGATAATCAACCATAATTCAGAAATGGCGCATCAATCCGCTGCCAGACATTGGTCTCATGGCCACTATATTTACCGTAGTCAAATGATTTTTCTACCTCATCAGCAAGAGATTAATTGCTCTTATTTACCAGGACTGTGCATCTGGAAAAACAACCATTCTACCTCACCACTTCAAATTTGGAACGGAGATTGGATATCATGACTGGGCACTCTCCCTTCTCATCATACTCGTTGAAGTCCTCTCCAGACAAGTCAATGTCTTCATATTTTGTCCCTGCAATCTGCAAAAATGACTTGCTATAAGTTGGAAATATTTATCAAGAAAAGGAAAAGACACCGAACACTTCAAGACATGTAGTGCAAAGTTCATCTATTAATAAAAGAATAAGAATCACAAGAGCCACACCAGTTATTTAACAAAGAAAGTAAACAAATGTTTGTGGTTCCATCTGCTGGATAGAAAGTAGCTGGTTTCATTTAAATCTTACCAGTTTTTGTTCTGTAGCCTGTAGGGTGTATAATGATTCCAAATTTCAACTACCAAAGATTGGAAAAAGTAATTTTCCATTCTTTAAGTTCTTGAACCTGTTGTTTACCACTCTGTTCTGTTGTTCTCCCACCCCACCTCAACACACATACACAGGTGCATCTCATGCAATTCATTGTAAACAGAGAGGGAAGAGGGTCCACCTTTAGTTTCGACATGAAGTGTATTTAAAATCATTGGCATTCACCAAGCATGTAAACCTATTTTGAACGACGAAAGATATGTCAAATTTAAGATTTTGATAAAATGGTGAATACACTAATGTGTTATGCCTACCAGTTCCATTCCCTTACATATCTAGCTTGAACACATGGTTTTGCATTCTATAACAATGCATGATAAATTTCTCCATCTTATCAGTTGCCAGTTTGCAACTCAGTAATGGGAACCGAGATAGATCAGATTTTTTTCAAATCCACCCTGGATATAAAGCTTTCATCCATATAAATGTATCCCAGTTTGAGAATGTTTAAATGCAAACGGGTCTTGAATGTTCACAAGCAGCACAAAGTTCAAAGCCAACCAAGGGAAAAAAGCAAAATAGCATTGCAAATAAGAAGTCTGATGGTAAAATGGTAAGTGCATGCTCCTTCGGCCCAGCAATGATGGAGAAATAAGCTTGAGCACAGTATTCCTTTAATGGATTTGGATCAAGGAACACAATAGATCATGTTCATGAAATCCAAGCCATTGATTTGAAATCAATGGTTAGGATTTCTTCACAAAATAAAGTAAATACCATTTAAAAAAAAACTTATAATCATGCACTAATTTGTAATAATTCGTACGAATGAAATCATAACTGTTGATATTCAACCAATGGCTTGGATTCGATCCCAATCCTCCTTTAATGATCCATTATTATTCCAAGGGATTAAACAAAAGAAATGCACCTGAGTCACATTGTCCTTTACTTCACAAATCCACAAAACTATCCATACTTTTGAATGATTAATGTTCAGTAAGAGAGTTTCAGGAACAGAAACTTACAGATTCAGCTGTCCATGCACCACTGAACACAAAACCCTCTGGCTCATAACCTCTGAAGTCAAATAACATCAATGGGGCATATTTTGCTCCCTCACTCAGTTCCTGGGTCAGTGGTTTGCCTTTGCCTGGGATCATTGTCACAGTTCCATCCCTCCCACAAAACTTGCACTGTTCACGAAAAAAAAAGGCTCATAGAATCATCATTCAGCATTTGAAGATGATATTTCATACGAAATACTGCCATTACATGATGCCCAAGGACAGAAGCAAGCAGATATAGCAAATAACTCCTATTACTATCTATTCCCCAAACCTACAACATATAAATAGTCACAATCATTATGAAACAGCAAGTACAATTTACGCAATTCATTTGCTTTTCACACAACAAGGATCATTCAATGCACATCTCTAATTATAGTTTGCTTTATTTTGCTCAAATACATACTACCCTGTTTCCTGATTAAAATTTTAAATACTTCCAAAGCTTAATACCATAGCCACTAATTATAAAACACCAGGAAAAACCTAAATAATAACATCTTGTTGCTTAAGAATTCTCACAAGACTTGATCCTACAGATAACGACTAAACATAACTCAAGAACCTAAATCATAACATCTTGTTGCTTAAAAATTCTCACAAGATTTCCTACAGATAATGACTAAAAATAAATCAAGAAATTTAAACAGCTTCTTTTGTTGCTGCAAAGGTGAAATGGTCATGACAAGAAATCAATAACAAAAGTCCTAGCTATGTTTGAATCACATTACACCTGAAATAAAAAACAAGAAAACATAGAATCAAGATAAACAGAGCCGTACTATGAAACACCATGGTAAATGCTGTACTTTCAAGATCACAACTTTCCCTTTTTCGTTCCCAGCAACCAACCAGAGCATCATTTCATGAACTAAACAAACTCTCCATCTCAATAAATCAATTCCAATACTAGCTAATCACATGAGCTTGTGTGATTGATTTTACAAAAATAAAAGGAACAATGAAACAAAAGATTACCTTCTGAATGAGATGAGCAGTTCCCTTTCCCTGAAGAAGTGGAACAGTGTCATTCAAAGTCACACATGTTTCTTTCTCGCTCACCTCTCCACACCTTCCACATTTAATCTACATCTCCAACAAGCAAAACATATAAATAAATATATAAATCAACAAACAACCTAGCAGATCTCACTAGTGACTATAGTCAATAAAAAAAGGAACAGAAGATAGAAACGAAAAACCATAAAAATTCTAAACATTATACAATATATATGGATGACCCAAATAGATTGATGTAAAAGCAAAGGAGATTCAAATTCCCTTCCAAACTTCTAGTTTTTGCAAGGAAGATGACCTGATGCGAACTAAACAACAAAGCAAAGGAAGGGGCATTATGCCCTCGCAATCCAAAAAAAGCAGATTAAAAGTCAAAACATGGGCTCAAATGATTTCTGATGGAGATGAAATTTCTTCACCAGAAGTTAACAATTCAACCAGTTCCTCAGCCTCTTGTTCGACCATACCAAATAATACCCAAACACTTGTTGGACATAGGTACAATAAATGTTCTTCTGTTAAAAGCCCAATTGTTACTCCAATAATTATTGTCTTCTTTTGCTAAAACAAAAGAAGATTCCTCATGGCATGAGAAACAAATTTCTATCAAAACAAGTAATCTTGAACTTGATGAATCAAAATCAGTTTATCAAAATCTTTCAAAATCCAAAGGGTGTGATGGTTTTAAATTCCAAATAGTCAAATACCCCTCTTCGAACTGTTTTCAGGTGGTGACTTCAAAAACCCCTCAAGATAATTTTCAGAAATAAAACAATTTTCAACAATATTTTTCAAATCAAAATTTTCAAAAGATTTTCTACTAGAACATGGGTTTTACCATAACGATCCAAGGATTTTTTACCAAAAATATTTTCCCTCCAACCTGGCATTTCAAAGCTTGAGATATAAGCAAGTCTTGAAATTATTATGAAAATATATCAAAATTGGGCCAGTCAAAATCAAACACAGTACACAAAAAGGCCATTCCAATTTTGTAACCCATTCATTCCTTAGAGTGAACAAAAGCATACCAAATTTTTTTAACCAAAATAACACGAAGCTAAAAAGCAACCCAACATTCAATTTTTGGGATTCTAGTTTAATACCTTTATAATTCAAAATCAACATTTCAAGCACTCTTGAATGTTTTACTGAAAATCAAGAACAAAAATCCAATTCCCAATTTGGTTCATTTAATGGCGGTCCTGATTTGGAACCAAACTAGAAATTCTTCCAGAAGGATATCAAACTTCTGGCAATAAATTTCAACCAATTCCAAAGAAAGTATCTTTTCCAAGACTTCTCCAATTTTGTTATAATTTTAGTATTTTATGGATCTGTGCATGGATTTTGAAAAATCCCCAATTATCTAAAACCATCTAAGTATCAACCAATCATTCTCTCCAAAAAAAATCTTCAATTAATGCACTGCTAGAAGCAGAAAAATTCAAAGAAGATTATGTTTAGCTTATGCAAGATATTTTGGCAGATTTTGTCTCCAATTCTTCACATGAATCTAATGACCCATTTACAAATTGTGAACTAGATGCAGAAGTTTTGGTCCCATTAAATCATCATTTTCGGTAAAAAAGAAAATAATTTTTCTGGGCACTAGAAGACAAATTTTTTGATGTTCAAGTACTTCTACAATAACAAACAACCCTCAACAGTAATTTTTTTTCTATGTAGAATTCTTGTACCAAGATTGATTTCAATTGCATAATTACATCCAGTTGCATCCCCTATTTTCTTTAATTACATACATTCTCATCTAATGGATGGCCTTGCTGCCTAATTTTTATTGGTTTGCTTTAATTTTCATCAATTTATTTTCTTTGTTACTTTATCATCCACCTAGTAAGGTCTATCAGGTATGTGGGAGGCCCACTGGGTCTTACAACTTAGCCTATCTATTGGTGATTCAGGTTTTACAACTCAATGCTGCACATTCCTCCCAAGCAAGACTTGAACCCTAGTGGCTCTGATACCAATTGGACAACATCATGGTTTTGCTAAAAGCTATAGCTGGTAGTGAAGGCACTTCTTAATCCTTTTAGCCCAGAACAAATCAGGTAACGTCTCTCACTTTGGATGTCCTATATGAGGGCCCACTAGGTCTTATGACTTAGGCTACCCATTGGTGGATTCAGATCTTACAACTTAATGATGCCCATTCCAACCCAGCTTTGATATCAGATAATAAAGCAAACAAAAAAAATAAATTGATGAAAGTTAACACAAACGAATAAAATCTAGGTGGCAGCACCAGCCACTACATGCAAATCTATGCGATTGAAGTAAATAAAAAAGAATTGGGCAACAGAGCAGGCCACTGGAAGCAAATATATGCAGTTGAAATAAAGTTGAAATAAAAAGCAAACAAATTGATTTTGAACACAGGATTGAACACTTACGAATATAGTACCAAATTTGATAATATTTATTTTCAGGGGATTTTGGTAGAAGAAAATGAGGTTCCGAGTTTTGAGAGATTAGAAGAGGATGGAATATTCTCCTAATGTGCTCTTGAGATTTGGGAAGTGAATGCTTCCTTATATAGCAAAATTGGTTGGTATTGTACTAGTATCAAATATCAGCATGCCAGACTAACAAAAGAGGTAAGAATCCACTCTGAATTTTGTAATTGTGAGTCGTGATTTGTAGGGTCAACACATCTAAAATATATAGGTCCACTGTAAAAGACTGGACTCTATGGTTACTAACAAAGAATCATTGAATTCTAGGAACCTACTAAGAACCATAAGAATTGCAATATCAAGTCCTAACACCAACTTGAAATAAATCCTACATAGATAAAGTTGTATTTCTTACTATGATGATTTATAGAACTTTGAGACAATTCTAATGGTTTCATAATCATTGAACAGAGTAATATCATGTTCCTCAGTTTTGATGATGCAATCCATTTTGTCAAAGAAATTGAAACTGCTATGGTCGTAGATTTCTTTTTGAGCAATTTTTGGAATTTCTCAATTGTCAATGGCTTTGCTAAAATTCTCAGTATTTATTTCTTCTTGGTTGATCACTCTATTGCCAGTGATATTACAGGCGGGGGATGAAGAAGCTCTAAAGTACGAGTACATCTTGTTGTTTCTTTTGGGCTACCCTAACATGATCTCCTGCAAGATTAGAGCTAAACCAACGGGTTCAATGCATTCTCGGACTTGCTACCCGGACCACTCCTATGAGCTTAGATCCACCCGTTTGAAAAACCAAAACAAATTGAACTAGACTCACATTCCATCCCTAACCCATGGCTAACAAGGCTCTGATACCAGGTGGATATCAAAAAACAAGTTCAAAAGTATAATAAAGTAACAAAAAACAAACATCAATTTAAGTAAAATGAAAGACAATACAGATTTAAATAACAACCACACATAATAATAACCACTAAAATACACAAAAATGCACCAAAAACACAAAACTTAAGAACAGTAAAGAGTATAGGATTTAAAGTAAAGAATCGTAAACCGGAAATAACCGCTGATTGTGCTAATTATTCACATTAGAAATAGCGGAAGCAGATAAAAACCACACGCAAAAAAAAAAAACCAAACAAGAATCTGAAGAAGTAGATACAGTAAGAAACCCTAACATATGTTAATTCAAGTGTTAAAAAAATTGATAGGAGAAAGAGAGTGGACCTTGAAGAAGTAAGAGAAATCAGGATCATCGCAACCGCCTTGAGGCTGGAGGCTAGCGATGTTCTCGAAATCAGCTGTTATCATTAGCATATGATTCACCATTTTTTCTCCCTTTCAGCGTCAAAACCAAGCTCTCTTTCTTCTCTCTCCCTCTCCCTTTCTGCTGTTATTATCTTTGTACTGTGAGTGAGCGGGTGAGTTACTGTTTGTAAACGTGATTGTTGTTTAAAGTAATTTTTATAATGAAATGTATTAAAATAATATTTTTTATTTTTTAAAAATTATTTTTAAAATTAGTATATTAAAATAATTTAAAATATAAATATAAAAGAAAAATTAGTATATTATAATTTTTTTTAAGGTTTTTATAACCACGTTTAGAGCAAATATCAAATATACAACCGAATTACTAGGATGGTGTCATTTTTGTATCCAAATTTCTTTTTATAATGCCTATTAAATGATCAAAATAAAACTAGTCTAGCAGGATGGCGCCTGGTGGAGGCAGCGGCGACAGGAAGGCGGAGTTAACATGAAATATGACTAAGAGTATACTGTACTGTGATAATTGTTACGGTTATCATTTAAAAAAAATTATTTTATAAAAATTATTTTTAATTAGTATTAATTTGAAAAAATAGATATTTAATTAAAATTAAGATTGAAGAAAAAATAATTTAATGTGTTTGGTTAAGAATGCTTTTGAAATTGAGGTTATAAAATAATTTTTAAAAATATATATTAATATTAATGATTTTTAATTTAAACATTATAGATTTAACTATTACTATTATATCATGAAATGAATAATACTTTATATAAAATATTTTTTATTGTTTTACTAAATTTTTTAAAAGCGCTACAACATAGTTAAAATATAATCAGGAATAAAATTGAGATTGCGATAAAATTCTGCAAATATTACATCATCAAGCGATCTCCGTTTAATTTATGTAGTATAATTGAATAATATTTAATACTAGCTTTTCAAATAAAATATAATTAAAAATAAAAAAAATATTTTTTTTTATTTTGTTAGATCAAACCCGATTCAATGTATTTTTAACATTGAACCAGATCGATCTAGCCAGAACAGTAAAGCATGCTCCACTATTTATAAAAAAAAAACCCATGAATAGTGCAACATGCTCCACTCTTCATTAGTTTTCTAGCTTAAAAAGCAGCAATTTGATACTTCTTGCAAATCTGTACTAAATAAGTGAGTTGATGTAGTTATTTTAAATGTAGAAATAATCACGTAACCGAACACCCTTTAATATAATTTTTTAAAAAAAACTTAGAGTGCATCCTGAAGTTTTATCACTATTTTAAAAATTACAAGACTCTTGCACATTTTATTAAAAACATATTTATATTACATTTAAAATAAAAGTTACATCTATAAAACTAACTCAATATGAAAATATAAAAAATAATCTAAAAGGAGCTTGTGTAAAAAATAAAAATAAAATTGTTCATGTCTTTTTTTCATTCAGAAAACAATAAAAAACTTGGGAATAAAAACTATGAATAATATTTAAAATGTATTTTTAAAGCCCGATGCATATTAAAAAATAAAAAAAACTAGTTTTTTAGATGGAAAAATATTGTATTTTAATAGAAAATTCTAGTTTTTTTTTATTTTAATTTTTAAGAAAATTGAAGTATTATTTTGTTTATATACAATCCCTGTGTTTTTTCTAATCATATTACGATAATTATGAAAAGTCACATCCTAAAGAATTAAAGTACCAGAGTTAACATATGAAAATTCATGAATTACACTGTAATAAAATGAAAATCCCTAGAAGAATTAGTCGGAATTTTTCTCATTTTAAATAATTGTTTATAGATAGATGGAGGAGATTGACACCGACAAATCATTTTGGATCTTTCTTCATTAGGGCCTGGCAGCGTGACTCATTTTTTCATTGATTTGCGATGACTCAGACTCATCTTTATGCACAAGATGCAATCAATTCCCACATAGGTAGCCCGAATTTGAAAATTTGCGAGGGCTTTCTTTCTTGTCTAAATCACTAAAAGGATCGGTTGTTTCTTGGAAGAACATCCAACACTATTAATGTTATTGATTATCTTTCTAAATTGCTTACTATTGATGTTATTGATTATCTTTCTAAATTGCAAGCAATTTCACTAAATCTATGAAAATAGTGATTTATTCAGTAACCTAATTTAACTTAAAAAAAATATAATACAACGATGTTTGAACTTTGGGTTATTTTAAAATGTAAAAAAATAAATAGATTGTAGAGAATTTTATTTCAATCCAGTTAAATTACTTAAATTTTTATTCCTTACCTAACTCAAGTTTCATTATTTAAAGTTATAACAACATGGTAAAGTTGATTTTTCATATCTAAAAACAACTTAGGTGATTATTAAAATTACAAATTAATTTAAAAAAATTAAGATGAAATCTTTATTTTTAATATTAAGAAGTTAATATATTAAATCATCTCTAGTCAATCAGGGTTAATTATCAAATTTACAACTTATGTTAACCCAATTGACTAATTATTTTTCTTTTTTTGTCTTTTTTTATTCTCATTTTAAATGAGCCTTTTTTGGGCCTCAATACAATGAATTTAGAATTAAATTGAAGAGTTACGGGAGAATTCAAAACTAAATTAAAAAAGAAAGCTTTGGGCTTAGATGAGATTAAATCTAATACTTAAATGAAAAGTTATTATAAAATACAGATTAAATTAAGCGAAGAAAGCAAAAATTATTTTGCGCATGTGAGAGTAGTTGTTGTATTGGAGGTGGTATATGTGGCTTTCTCCTAGCTTCAAAAACAATCTTTTTTGGTGCGCTGAAATCATCTCAATAGGGGCTTCCTTTCATGGTGACATGTGTCGGCTATGGAGATATGATGGGGCTTCATAATCTAATTCTTCCTCTTAATAGGGGCTTTCTTTCCTGGCAACATGTGTTGGTTATATAGCTACAATGGGGTTTCATCATCCTATTCTTTCTCTTATTGTAATTCATTTAGTTTTAATCTTTTATAAAATAAAAAATTTGAACAATTTATCGTAAAATAGAGTATCAACCCAATGACAAAATGCTTTTTCAATCACATGAGAAACTCACATTAACTTATTGGAATAAATAGTCAAAGTCAATGTAAAATGAAATCAACATGAAACGGTCAAATTAGAAAAGAAATTCCATTGATAAAAAAAAAAGAGTTGTACTATGCAAATCCAAAATACAATTAATTGAGGCTTACAATAATTAAGATAGTAAATTGCTTAGCTTTTTTAGTATTTTGTTAACAAAAATCTTATTTTCTTTTCTTAAGAAAATAAAACTAAAATAAAATTTATAAAACAGAAACTTGTAACATTAAAATAAATTAAAACCCCTAAAAAAAACACTATAACACTAGGGTTGCTTTTCATTAGAATAATATGATGATTTTACCCCTCCACTCAAAAAACTTAACCCTAGTTTTTAAGAGCATTAATCATTACAAATTTTATTAGGAATAAGTGATTTTTTCTCATCGCAATTAAATAGATCAAAATATCATTAGAAATAAAAAATAGAGTTAAAAAGTATTTTTTTTCTTTTCACAATGTCTTATTGGTTATTATAATGTGAGTTGAAGCAATTAGGTATTTTTCAAAATATAAGAAAGTAATACATAATTAAAATGCATAGTAAAACGATTAAAATATCTCTTAAAAAGAAAACCTTGAGTTAAGGGGCCTTTTGGTCTTGTCACAATGATTTTTTCTTTTGTAATTACAAAGTTAACGTAAGAGCATTTTGGTATTTAAATAAAAAAAAAACACACGGATAAGAGTCACCCACATCATTAATGCATTGCATGCGGCGCCTCCCGACATCTAAAAATATCATTTTGCTCTGTTGTTGGAAACATCACTGTATCCTTTTAATATTGGTATAATACATGTTTTCAATGGTAGTCCAGTTTGTTATGAAGCCTTTTTTTTTTCTCACTTCTCTAAAATTATAACTTGGCTATTTTTATTGTTGGTAAATTAACTTCAATTCTTATTTTTTTATTTCTAATTTTTAGCCTTGATTTTTTTTAAGAAAGTTTTTTTGTTTCTAATTTCATCATTCAATAAAAAATTATCAAATATTATATTATTCAGTTTATTCCTCATTATTTGGATTTTTAATTTTTTACCTTGGTCCTTTAATAGAAGTTTTATTTGTTTTTAAATTTATCATTCAATTCAAATTGAAAGTATTATGTTTTTCAATTTGGTCCTTATTATTTTAATTTTAATTTTTTTCTTGGTCTTTTTCTAATTTTTTTCTTCAATTTCACCTTTCAATTAAGATATTGTTTTGATTTTTCCATGTCAATTTTGATCCCTTTTTTTTTTAAGTTTTTTTTGTTCTTTTACTAAATTGATTTTTATTTTCAATTTCACCCTTCAATTAAATACAAAAACTTATTTTTATTTTAACCTTAATCCTCATTCTCTTAATTGCTATTTTTAATCCTTTTTATATAGTTGATTTTTTTTTTAATTTTTACTCATCAATATTTGATTGATTGAAAATTAAACTTTATGATTTATTCATATTAAATATTTAAGGTTTAATGACTAGAATTACATGTTTAAAAAGTTAATATGAACTTTTTCTTAAAAAAAAGTTGTAATTCTTTTTATTTTTTTATCAGGTTATTTAAGTCTTATTAATTATCTTGCTGTGAATTTAACGAAATATTTCATGTTAGCTCGACCTAATCACTATAATTATAGATTTGTGATGAATTTTTTTTATATATTTTTTTACCCTATTCCAGCATCTGAATATTAGTTTTTACAAAAAAAAAAAAAAAACCTAGGGCAGTCATGTGGCAAAACACACGGACACCGAAGCTACTAAAATTATAAACACTATTAAAGGGAAACCAAGTTTCCTCGACATGAAGGGACAGAATTTAGCTCTTAGGGATTTGAAGAATTATTTATTGAGTTATACATTCATAGGTATATCACCAAAAATAAAAATAAAATGATAAAGGTACGAGATTGATGAATTTCTCTACTACCCTTAAACAAAAGATTATATATTCTCAACATATCCAAAACTATCCATAAAAATACAGACTCTATGTGGAAATATTTAATTTCACAACAATATTTAATTATATAGTAAAAAGGAATTTATGGTAAATACAAAACATATTGTCTTATCTTAAAAAAAATCCTACACACCAACATTAAGAAATACTTTTATTCTATATAAAGAAAATATTTAATTTTTTTTGTGTATGGTAATATAAAATAGATGCCAATATTCAATTTTATATCTATGCAGGAAAAAGACCAAAACATAGGGTTAATCTTTTTTTTCAACATATGGTATTTATATGTCATATAAAACTATACACAATATAAAATAAGTTTCTAAAGTCACAACTAGCATATGTAGAATCTTATTGACACTTTATTTTGATTATGGAAACTCTAAAAAAGGCTTAAAATAGGTTTAAAAGCTAATAATTAAAAGCTTATATATATATATATATATGATATCTCTGACTGAATTAGATGAAAGAAAAAGAACAGTTTTTTCAAGATTTGTTTTTTTTTTACAGATGTTACTAAAATATAAAATACCGATATTAAAAATTAAAAAAAAGGTTACAAGTTATTGTATTTTCACTTTTTATCATCATTCCTATTATTAAAAAGACTCCTTTAAAAATAATGATTCATAAAACCTTCACTCATGCCTATATTCTTTACTTTTATTCACCTTATATATAATTAAAATTAAAATAAATAAAATTTAGTAAATTATTGAATTATATAGACCTTAGTTTTTTTAGAGGATCCTTAGTTACTGTCTTGTGTTATCTTTTTTACTCTTTTAGATTAAAAGTTTTATTCCTTTTGACCAATTCTACTAGTATTAAAAAAGAATTCATTTGTCAAAAGGTAACACAAAATTTCTATTCAAGCATCTATCTTTATTATTTTACTCAAAAATAATAAGGATGAACTCTTTAAAATAAATGAATTCATAAAAACTACAATGCTAAAATTATCAAGTTAAAAATTAAAGAATTCTGAATAATTTTTTTTTTCACACCATACACCTTATGCATTTTTTATATATAGATTTTATTTGAACAGATGACTTCTTTAATAAAACATAATTCATAAATATTTTAATATAATAGTAATTTTGGTAGGAGAAAACATTTTAATTTTATGATATTGAAATATAAATATAAATATTTGAGGTCCAATATCATGTCAAGTTTTACTTTTTATCGAGTTTTTTTCCAGAGTTTTCAGTTATAGAATATAAGCGATTAGAAGAAAAATGGTTTAGATTAATAAATATACATAGACTTTGTATTTTTCAACTATTAACTATTGAATTAATTCATAAAAACTAGTAAGAATAATAAATACACACTTGAATGGTACTTGTGCCGAGGAAAAAAAACCAGTATAAGATAAAAACAGGATCCAACTGGATATCTACGACTTAAACTGACTCTAGTTGAAAATTCTGATCAATGTGCTATAGAGAATTCCATTATATATATATATATATATATATATATTTACGAAAAAGTTCAACCAGATACAAAAAGAATTTCGAAACTACTAACAAAGAACAAGACTTCAGCTAAATATTTTTGCGTGCTGTTGAAATCACTGCAGCCAATTTCCAAAGTTTTTCAATACCGTTGCCAGGTTGTTGAAGTTTTACACCAAAGGCGTTGGACCCGTGATTTGGTTTGAAGATTTCAAGTGTTCTTGATGGGATTACGCCTAAATGTTTTCTGGATTGGGTTTTGGCATAAATTGATGGGATTACAATACGAAAAATAGCAAGAAAAGATATAATTAACATAAATGGATCTAATTTGATTTCTGCACTTCACCTTACAATTACGTGTTTTGATGATGGGAATCATGATGGTGTTGATTACCAAGTGGCAAAGATTGTATGGTCAAATTCTCCGGATTGTATGTACTGGGAAATGTTCTTTCTACTTAGTCAAGATACTGGGATCCAAAGAGTTGCAACATAATATCAAAAGGAGTTAGGTTTAGCTATTGACAGCTTAATTGCTCATCTCAAAAGTTGGTCACTACAGCCTCCAGGTTTGGTCCCAGAATGTTCCAAAATTATATTCTTCAAGAACTTACTGTATATGCATGTTTCACATTTTGCATATCATATGACATGATGGAAACGTAAAATGGATGATTAGGTGTACCATACTAACTCTGTGTGCTTTTGAATTTGGAAGTACTTGGAATGTCCGCATGATTTGATCACCATCAAGTGATGATTACATCACATTCAAGTTCATTTATCATTAATGGGGCAGGGGATTGTGTGAAGCATTGTTTTTTTCCAAGATTTATTATTGATTAAAGTAACTTTTTCCCCTAAGAAATGGCTGGAAGCTTCTGTTCTCGCGGTTTGCCACTTGAAGGAATGGTGATTCTGTTGGGAATAATTATTTTTGGTTTTGGGATCGGGGAGTGTAACTTGATGCCGGGAAAGAAGATTTTGGAAGTCAGAGAGAAGATAAAACACCTCAAAAGCAACACAGTAAGCAGACTTCAGGTACAAGTTTCCTGCTAAATTTGGGGACTTCTCTTCTGTTTGTAGTGGAACGGGTAGATTATTCAATCACTGACAATATTTGTGCCTGTAGAGAGGAGATGGTGATATTATAGATTGCATCGACATCTACAAGCAGCCTGCTTTTGATCATCCTGCTTTAAGGAATCACACCATCCAGGTCATATTTTTACTATTTACTTTAGCAGAAGACCTTTTCTCCGATTGTTTTTTTAGCTTAAATTGTTTCAAGTCAATTTTTTATTCAGATGGCACCCAGTTACGATCCAAATATAGAGGAAACAGCAACAAAAGCAAATAGATTGCAGAATCAAGACTCTTCAATGAGTTTAGCATCACGACTATGGCAGAAAAGTGGAAGCTGTCCTAAGGGAACAATCCCAGTCCGAAGATTACCGCAGAAAGTACCGCTTAAAACAAATTCACTTGAAGACTATGGAAGGAAGAAGCCTAGTTATTCTCCTCGGCTTACTCGTATCAATAAAGACATCAGCTCAAACCTTCAGCAGAGTAATCGCTCGGTATAGAACATCGTTTCTAATTAAGCATGCAACTATGTCATTTATTGTGTTCTACTTGAATGGTATCTAATTTTGCGCTATGCTGATCAGGTGGCTATACTGCTCACAGAAGGGTATAGTTATTCAGGGGTTAAGGGAGACATAAAAGTTTGGAATCCTCATGTTGAATCTGATGATGAATACAGCACTTCTCAAGTTAGTCTGAAAAGTGGTCCTTACTATGATTTTGAGAGTGTCGAAGCTGGATGGGCGGTTAGCAAAACACTGTTAATTCGTACTGTGTTTGATTTACATAACTCAAAGCTACACAACTGCATATTGTTTGTTGACTCCGTGCAATGTTCAGTTTTTCTTGCATAAAATCAGATTTTCCAGAACACTTCTCAACTTTGCAGGTAAATCCAAGTGTTTATGGAGACAGAAAAACTCGATTATTTGTGTATTGGACTGTAAGTTCAAGCCAGGCCTATCTTGTTGCACGCAAGCTCTAAATCAAGAGAAATGTGCTTGTCGAAGCATTACTTATCTTCATGAATAAGTGACAGTGTTAAAATCTCATCCATTTTGAAAAATCCAGCACAAGTCTTGATTCACTATTTTCTCTTCTGTCTGGAATCAGGCTGATGCATCAAAGAAAACAGGTTGCTTTGATCTTACATGTCCTGGTTTTGTTCAAACTAGCGGTGAAATTGCTCTTGGTGCAGCGATATATCCTCTTTCAGTCCCTTCTGGTCTCCCTTATCAAATAACCCTTTTCATATTTAAGGTCAGAAAAGTTAATTGTTGGTTGATGGTGGCCTTTTCCCCACCTCAGTCACCCCCGTCATCTGAAACATATCTCTCTTTTATCTTATTTTGTTTTAGGACCCGAACACAGGCAACTGGTGGGTGCAGTATGGAGAGAAAATTAATCTGGGTTACTGGCCACCTGACTTGTTTGCTTGGTTGCGTGGTAATGCAGAAACAGCTGAGTGGGGAGGGGAAGTGTACAGCTCAAAACTGGAGCATCCTCCCCATACCAAGACAGCTATGGGTAATGGACAATTTCCTGATTATGTATCAGGAAATTCCGGTTGCATCAAGAGAATGCGAATTCGTGAAAATTCTCTAGTCTTGAAGTTCCCGGAGTGGGTCTCAACTTTCTTGGACGAGTACAGGTGCTATGATGCTGAGTATATTGGTGATTACATAGAAGATCCTGAGTTCTATTACGGAGGGCCTGGTCAGAATCCCCTGTGCCCTTGATCATAACTTTTAATGTCTGCTAGGATACAGGTCATTTGAAGAGAAATTTTACTGTACTCAAGCTATATTTAATGGCATCCTATAAATTATAGCTTGTCACGTTATCTTTTAGTTTTAATATGGATGATCATAAAAAATCACGCTGTAACTTGAGCACCATGCAATTTCTTTATTTGGACCTGCCTAGTTGCTTCAATTAAGATTGTAATGTTAAAGGTGGCAACAACAAATATCTTATCAATTCCCAAGCGCGCTGAATGGATGAAGATTGACTTATTTCAGATTCTTTGCTTCTGTAACTGATAGGTTCTGTCTTGCCAAATGTAAAATGCATACACTCTTCCGTTGATAAAAAGATTCTTGTAATTAAAAATAGAAAACATAATCACATGAAGAAATCATATTCTTAGAACACTTGGCAGAAGAACTTTAAGAATCAGAGAATGCAGTTGTTCCTGTCTTGTTTCTACGTGCAACAGCAAAACTGAATTTGACCATGTCTGTCTTGTTTCTATTGCAACAGCAAAACTGAATTTGACCATGTCTCCAATAAATGCCGTTTTGCATCTGGGAGTTTTATGATAATAACATTTGGTTATTATCCTGGGATAGGAAAAATAAGACAGTAAAAATAAAAATATATTTGGTTAAAGAAATAAAAAGAGACATGAAATAGATGGTTTTGAAATAATTTTTTGTATTTTCAAAACATGAAGTAACCAAATGTTGTATATGTCCATTTTCGTCTTGTCTTTGCCTTGCATTTTCCTTTATTAGTTATTAATTTTATCTTCCTACACTCCGTCATGAAATCCGACTCAAAAAACTTACATTACGCAGACTTAGAGGGCTAATTATAGGATAAGGAAATCACATGCTGTCCAAAGGACGTAAATCTTGATCTTTATCGTAAATCCTACAGCGGGAGAATTTGGTAATCTTTCCATGGAAAGAAAAAGCTATCATAGTGAAATACAATCCAAGGTTTTCGAAATAGCTTGGAATGTAATTAATGTTTTCCAGGACTGAAAAGTCTTTTCTGTTTTCAAATTTCAACTTCCTTTCTGGGGAGTTCATATGCCTCTATATATGTTTGTGGGGCTGTCTTTCCTTCTGCTCTGAGAAAAGAGAGTCTATTCGTGTTCTTCATCTTAGAGTGCAAGAGAGAGAGGAACAGATAGCTAGAGAACAGAATTTTCATGCAGATGGAGAGAAGAATTTCCTTGCTTGTGTTGCTGATGCTACTTTGCATATTGAGCAATGGAGTAAATGGCAAAACTAAAGCTAGAAAACATCGATCTGAAATCAATAGGAGGTTAAAGCTTCTCAATAAACCTGCAGTCAAGACCATTAAGGTATATGATGCCAATTAGTTATTTATACTATCTTCAACCAAACATTATCATGAGCCAGTGCTGACATGATTTTCTTTCTTCTTATCAACTAATTTTCATACTAACACCCCCAGAAGCGTAATTGCTTTCATATCAATTTCTTTTCAAATGATGTCACTTCATCGAGTCTCAATGTATGATGGATCTTATCTAGAGATGAGGTTTTTGCTACAAGATTTAGGATTTATACAAAAGCATCTGGATTTTACACTAAAAGATTGCATGTACTCACTGCTTATGCTTTGGGCTAAATATTGTATTGTACTTCATAAATTTCCTCCCGATATCACCTATTGGAGAAGAAACTGTTTCTTTTAGTCCAAGTTTTTTAGCTTGTTGATGCAACAAGATTTCCAGGGAGAAATTATTTTTGTTAGTCATTATTTTTTCCTTGTCTGAGTTTTTTAATCTCAGGTTGAGAAGCTTAAATAAACGGAGCTTTAGTTGAGGGAAATATTTTTTTATGGTTTTTTTATTTAGTTTAAGAAATTAAATTGGTAGTTTTATATTTTTATTTTTTTAGCTGTTTAGATTGTTTTTTGAGTTTATTTAAAAAATTATAAATTTATTAAAAAAAAACTGACCATATCAAAAATATTTTGCAGTGATAAAAATACCAATTAGGATTATATTTATAGTTTGTCATCTTTTAGTGTCTTGTTTTTGCCTATGTCGAGTTGCTATTATTGAAAATTCAGTAGTGGAACTCAAAATGAAACAATTCATACAAATATATTATGTCAGAAACCAATAATAAAATAACCTACACACAAAGGATGTTCATAAAAAACGGTGGTTGACTGAGGTATGAACTCAAGGTTGACTTCTTTCCAACTTGAGAGAATGATGCATGAATTTTTTTAAAATAAATATTTTTATTTATTAATTTTATTTTATTATTTTATTGTTCATTATTATTAGACTTTTTTATTTTTTTTATATATAAAAGGTTGTAATAGCTTTTGACAAAGTTAAGTGAAGATATAAATGAATAAAATTAGATATTTAAAAATCTCTTTATAGTTATAATGTTTTTGATCTTTGAAGGTTTTGATATATAATAAATTTCTTTATTTTTTGCTTTCTTCTGTATTAAATGATATCAGAGTTATTTGATTAAACATTCAAAAAATTAAAGTAAAAATATTTTAAATTTGAGGACGAGTTTACTCCATCCAAGGGAGATTGATACAAAATAAATTTTAAAAAGATGTTATTTTGCTAATTGATTATTATTTTCTATTTAGTTTAGAAAAATATTTCTCTTTATAATTTTTTTTCTTTCTTATTTAATTTATAAAATTAGACTGATAATTTTATTTTTTTATTAATTTGTTTAGAACTTCAATTCTTTTTTCTTTTCTTTTTTAAATTTTCAGGTTTCCTATAAAATAGTTTTTGATTTATATAAACCTCTTATAAAGAAATAATAGATAGAGTTATTTATGCAGTAATAAAAATACCAATTAAGATTATATTTGACAACCTCGATCGACTTCAGTGATGCCTAAGTAGTTATTTTCTATTGTGTGGTTGTCATCTACATTACTTGTTTTTCCCATCTATCCATGGAAGAGTTTATTCCAATTTTGCATGTTAGAATCTTCACAAAATAGAATTAACCCCTTGTTTTTTTTTACTTATTAAGGCAAGGATAGCAAGCCTAATGTATTGCCAGTTGGTATTGTTCTTGCAGAGTGAAGATGGAGATATTATTGCTTGTGTTGATATCTACAAGCAACCTGCTTTTGATCATCCTGCTCTGAAAAACCATACTATTCAGGTGAATCTCCAAGCTCCATTTCATAAACCTTTCTCTTTCATTTTCGTACTTAAATTTGCAATAGTGATTAATGAATCTACTAAGAAAAGGCATGAATCCTTCCATGAAAATCCATGTTCTTTGCGTATGGTATTGTTTTTACTATTATTCATTTCTTCCTTCCAAAATCCACCAGACAGTGTCAACTGTTATCTCTAAGCTTCACAAAATATGCAGATGCAACCTAGTTTTATTCCTTCAACAGAGACTCCAAATGGAGAACGCGAGAATTCTCGGCCGGTTGTGTCTCAACTTTGGAAAAAAAGAGGTAGTTGTCCAAAGGGAACTATTCCTATCCGCAGAATCCGAAGGCAGGAGTTATTGAGAACTAATGGGAGAAAGAGCCCTGAACATCTCAAAGGAACAAACAAAACAGCCACCCAGGATCGCTTTATGCACCTCAACAACACCAAAGGCCCAATTCATTATCCTACTCCAGAAAATCGTTCTGTAAGCGTTCTTTTAAAACCCATGAACTTGATGGTTGCATGTACACTAATCTTATGCTAATGAAAAATTTGCATGTTCTATATATACCTCTCAAATTTATATATCATATCTATGAAATTTTTAAATATCAAGAGCATTCTCTTCTTTTTCGGTCTTCGACTAGTATCAGTTACATGCTTTTGTTTATGATGATAGTTGCACACCTGTACTGAAAACTTTCCTGCTCCATACACAGCAATTAAATCCACTTCTTTGTTGTGATTCTGATGCTATGAAAACTTTCCTGCTCCATACACAGCAATTAAATCCACTTCTTTGTTGTGATTCTGATGCTATGAAAACTTTCCTGCTCCATACACAGCAATTAAATCCACTTCTTTGTTGTGATTCTGATGCTATGAAAACTTTCCTGCTCCATACACAGCAATTAAATCCACTTCTTTGTTGTGATTCTGATGCTATGTACTATATTAATCATCTCCGTATCAGCCCCTATGATAATACTGATGTCTAACACTAAAAACTGATTTTCTTCCTGAACCAGACCGCAATCCTTTTGACATACGGATACAATTATGTTGGAGCCAGTGCAGAAATAAATGTCTGGAACCCACGTGTTGAAAGGTTACCCGAATTCACTACTGCTCAAATCTGGCTTAAGAGTGGTGCAGTAAACAATTTTGAAAGCGTGGAAGCAGGATGGACGGTTAGTTCATCCACCAATAGGATAGTTGAAACCTCCAGTTGTTCTTATCGAGTTAGTGATCTTTATTCTGAAATAGCTTGATGTCCTTATTCTGCTCTCCATGTTACTAATCTTTCCAGGTACACCCAGCAGAATATAGTGATGCACGGACTAGATTTTTTGTGTACTGGACTGTAAGTTCTTCTGAAAAATACACATTTGCAGAAGAATGTTCAGACGACAACATTTCTACATCAGTTATTGAAAATTTTCATGCCCTTTCATTTTCATTTTCTGTTAGGTTGATGGATACAAGAAAACAGGTTGCTTCGACCTTACTTGTTATGGATTCGTGCAAACTAGCACCGAAATTGCCCTTGGTGGAGCTGTTGAGCCCGGTTCTAGTTCATTTCAACAACAGTATGTTCTCCCAATCAACATCTTCATGGTAATGAAGTAATCTTTTCTTTTCCATCTTCGTTGAAACATTTATTAATGATGTTGCAATTGACATAAGTTTCATCTGTTGAATCACATATAGGATCCAACCACAACCAATTGGTGGCTGGTATGTCAAAACATTGCTGTTGGATACTGGCCTGGAAGTCTCTTCTCTTCGCTAAAACACAGTGCCACATCTGTTGAATGGGGAGGACAAGTTTATAGTGTTAATGTCAGGAAAACTCCCCACACAAAGACAGCCATGGGAAGTGGATATGACGCGGACGAGTTGTATGGTTTTGCATGTTTCATTGGACAGCCAAGGATTCTGGATTATTCTAAGTCATACAAGTACCCTACCTTTGTTGCCGTTTGGCAAGACGAATATAATTGCTACTCTGCAATTAATTACAAAGCAGGGAATGCAAATGATGAAGCTACATTTTTCTTCGGAGGGCCAGGTCAAAGCTATCGTTGTCCATGAGAGTACTGAAAACCTTTAAAAAAAAGTCTTCAAAACGTTTTATGAATATAAACCTAAAAAATAAGTGTCTTGAAACGTTTTTCTTTTAAATATGGTTTGGAAAAGATGTTTAGGAGATTCATCCAGCAGTCCTTTGATCCGTAATCAACTTTATTTTGAATATAAACCTCAACAATATGATTGTTGGTTTACTCTTTCTGATTACGCTCAAATTTGAAGATTACTTGTGGTATGAATTGAAGATCACCAGATTTGCTTGTGAAATTTGGGCATGGCAGTATCCTTAAAAGTGAGAAAATGCAAGTCTCGGCTCTTGCAGCTACTTAAATCGCAAGTGACGCAAAATCATGTCACAAATCCTGGTTTCTGAAACAGGATAGGACTACCACTGCACTGGATAAGTGACCAGCGAAGACAACTTCAAAGAAGGAAATTTTAGAAATGCAATATTTTTTATGTGAGCGAGAATCGGAAGTCGTCAGTGCATAATGTACCCTCCTTTTCAAGATCCATGGTAACTCTGTAAAATTATTTCAGCACAGTACACGCAAGTATACAATGGCATGAAGACCACCACATTCATGTTACATCGCTGTTTCTTACAGACTATCTACGTACAAATAGCCTCCAATCAGGTCTGAAAAGAGGAGTACATTACACCTTATACCAATAAAAAAACTGAGGAGCAAATAACCAACCACTAGCAACTCTGATGTGTCTTAACAGTTCTCAGACAAAAAAACAAGGCTAAAGAGAGTCATATTGTTTTCTCCCTTCCTGTATGGATTGGAAAATTCGAGCTGCTGATTCAGTAGCAGATCTACCATTGTGAGGCACAACCTTGATCACTTTTGACAGCTGGTCTGTCTCTTGATGCTGAGGGGATCCCTCAGGGCAAGGAGTCGTCACTGGGAAAGGTGGGAGCGCAGCTCTTCCATCAGCAGCCTGAACAGTCCCAACCCCTTGCACTCTGCCACTGGGACTACTACCTGTACTTCCTTGTACGGAAGTGTTTTTAGATGCCTGAAGCTTCTTACCTTGTAAAACAGCTTCACTCTTTTGAGTCCGTTCATTACATGAGCTTTGATGTGGCATGTTCGAGCTCAAAATGCCTCCTGGAAACTGAGCAGTTTGACCACAGGAACCAGACCCTGCCGAACCTGAGATGGCTGGATTCATTCCTGGCATGCCATATGGGGGGAAGCAAGCATTATCAACTGGAGGAGCACCTGGTGAGACCTCAATTCCTTGATGATAATGAGATGTTGGAACCCCATAAGCTGAAGTCATAAAGTTGCCTGTCAAGGGAATTGGCCCAAAGGGTCCACATCCTCCACAACCCGATCCCATGAATCCAGGGGCAGTGTAAGGCTTATATACAAGTCCTTCTGAGGGGGACATTACAGGAACTAACCATTGAAGTCCAGGAGACGGATGGAAACACCAAGGAGCCATTTTGGTGTCAGCAGCCATAGGAACTGTTGGCAGTCCTGCATGGGGCCTGAAATTTGGAGGCTGGCCATTGTTCACAGAAGTGAAGGGTGTCTTCTCAACTGCATTCTCTGCAGAACATTCCATCTTATGGTTTGGGTTCTCTGAATTATCTTTGTGCTTGGCAACATGAACTGGAGGTGTTACAACACATTCTGATGGAAGGTTCTTACAAGGAGAGCCCTTCAGAGGAGGTTTGGCAAGACGAACCTCTTCCTCAAGCAAGAGATGTGGGGATCCTGCGATCAGTTGCTGAACCTGTATGAACGAGAATTTTTAAAGGCACTGTCTTTCCAAGCAAGCATAAACTCAACAAAACCCATTGCAGGGCTAGAAGAAGCTACTTAACATGGACCACCTTACCTTTATCAGTCTATGCAACTCGAACACTTGTACGGAAAACACTCTTTGTTGACTGCAGAAAGTAACAGGAGTTGGATCAAGGAGAAAAAAGCCACAAGAGTTTGTAACATGTTCTGATAAGCACATAGAAGGAACAGCAGAATCATCTTGCCTCAACATTTGTTCACAACCAGGCACAACGTCGCATTATTCTTTAAAGACCTCAATGCAGACCAGAAATTGAAACCAGGCAAGCACTTGGTTCAAATAAAATTTTAAAAAGTTCACCTAGGTCATTTTCTGCAGGAAATGAAAAATCTAATGTTTGATTTATTAGTTGAGTGGTTAGTTTTTGTCTAAAAAACCATGATGCCTATTTACCAGAGGCCACCAAAACTTTGAAGCCTTCTACAACTATAGTTACAAACACTTGGCAAAATCATATCACTATGCACTACTATACAAATAGAACCACAATGGCATATTATTCTACTGAACACAAGAAGATAATGTCATGGGAAAAGAAATACACACAAAAGGGGAGGGGAAGGGTGAGGAAGAGAAAGAAACAACACAGAATTCAAAACTAGAATACAGTCACTGAGCCATCCAAATGTAAATGTTGAAGCTTCACACACTGAACTAACATTTTGGTTCAGAATAATACATGTTTTCAGCTCTTCATTTTTCTGGTAAATAAATTCTTAAGCATAGTTGCATACTCAAAACATATTCAGTCCAGAAAATAGACGAGCTCAAGCCAGCTTTGCAGTTACATCAAGTACATAATTTACAACTCTGTTTTAAATTTAAAGATATAGAACCAGTTTAGTTTTAAAAAAATGAGTACATGTGCAAATTGTACATCAGGAAAATCACGAAAAAGATCGGCACAAACAAGAGGAATCCCAGCCCCATAAATCTTCCGACTTAAAACACCAAACACAAAACAATTATATTCACCACCCAGTCCACCAACAATCCCACACTAGCAGTTATTCTCCAGTTTCTCTCTTCCATGACTCACCCAGCAATATCATCTGGGATCATCTACCACTCCTTGTTGCCTTCTTGCACCAAGCCCTCAAGTACCACAAATGGAAAAGAAAAAGTTGCAGGGAAAATTGAGCAACACCAAACCAAGAAAGGAATGTATCCCAAAAGCAGAAGCAAAAGCGCATTTGTGAGATGATCCAGTCTCGGGGGCACATTGACAAAGTACCTCAAATTAGTATTGTCCATCTCACTGCTGTCAGATGATCCGCCATTAAAATGCTATCGAGGGCCTTTGCACACATAAACATGTGAGATTGGAAGAGATCCTGGGATTCCACACTAGTGAGTTCTCCCTTGACCATAGCCACGTTTACAAGTCTTCAGTTCAAAGTCAAAGAATCATTCCATGTTCCTAAAGTCAGTATTCCATGTAGTATTTCAACAATAGATCTACATTTTTTAAATAAGAAGAAAACTAATCCCAAGACCAACAAAATGTAGAAGCTTCCTGGATTCCACTTATCATTCTCTTCCCCCATGGAAAAATAACATCACCTTACGTTTTCCAATCCTATCAGGAAAACCCCAAAATTCTACAGTAAACTTAAATCAACAACTATAATTACAGGCTGCCCTAATCCAAGAACAGAGGCGATTTTTACAGATATATAGGCACAAATAACATTGGAACTATAGCAAAATTACTTTAGTGTTCTGAGAAAAAGCCATTTTTAGAAGAACAAAAAAAAAATGAACATAAATTCTGAAAGAATATACATACTCTCATGTTTCAAATTAAGATAACACAATAAAAATGCAAGAGCATCAAAATCAAACTCACTAAAATCTATAATAGAGCCAAAGATATCTGCTATGCCTGTAGAGTATATTTTTGTGTTTCCCTTTGACATGAGACATACTCAAAAGGGGAATGCAAGGCCAAGACAACAAGATGAGCTTTTTCCATGTTTCATTTTTAAAAAATATGATTTATGAAAGATTGTTCAAATTAAGAGAACACAAAAATGAAAGAGCATCAAAATCAAACTCGCTAAAATCTATAGTAGAGACAAAGAAATCAGCTATGTCTGTAGGGTATATTTTCATGCTTTCCCATTGACATGAGAGATACTCAAAAGGGAATGAGAGGCCACAGAAAACAAGATGAGATTTTTCCATGTTCTCATTTTTTTAAAATATGACACTGCAAGAATTTTACAAAGTCAAAACCTGTAATAATTTCATCCATTATATAAGAATATGCTATCAATCACCACATTTAGCAAAACCTTTCTGTGCAAACCTAAAATATGAATTTTCCATGACGAAAAAATCTTGAGTAGCAGTAAATGAGCAAGAAGACTTACTTGGCTATTGCTCTTCTTGCTTTCCAGAAATGTTTCTGACCAATAATTCCCACAACATCATCTGGAGAAATATCCAACACTGATATAGAATCCACCATGGAGGTCTCAGAGGCATCGTTGCTTTTGTCTCCATTTCTGAATTGCAGTGACCCACAAGTCTTGTCTCCAAAACATTCACTGTCAATTTCAGGTTCATTGGGACTGCTACAATCCTTCCTCAAATGAGAGTCATTTCCAGGCTGAAAAATGTTTATTTTCTCCTTTTGCCTCCTCGACTCAGGAACATGGTCACCATGTTCACTGTGATTTGATTGCAACCTAGCCGAAGTCTCTTGTTGCAAACAAGTATCATTTTCATGTAATCTGGTAAAATTAGACACAAGGTTATTTTGATATTGCTGATTTTGAGATGCATTGCCTTCTTCAGGCATGTCATTCTTTTCTCTGGTTTGCAAATTTGTGGAATGTCTTGCTATATGATCAGTACTTGAGACACACACTTCTAGGTTATCTTCACTCTGGTTACTTGTGTCTCGTCTCAGATTGAGACCTGTGGAGCCAAAATGATCATTATCACCAGCATTTTGGAATCTCGATGAATGACCCAAATAATTAGGGCAGAGGGAAGCAAGTTTTTCCTGAGCAGCACTGGTCTGCATTTTAGTCTGACCTTGACCCTTCCCGGAATGAACAAAAACAGGAACTGTAAAATCATCTTCTTCACCTACCTTCTTTCGTTGCATCAGCGGTGCCACAGGAGTGTTCAAATTTCTCCCATCAGGCTGGCAAGAATGGTATTTCTCAGCTACATCATTGGGCGTTGGAGGAGGGACATAATGAGGGTAAGGAAAATGTCTTTCAAGGCCACTGCCCTGCATATAAATTACTCATGACGATCAGAAAAGGTAAGACCACTATTCCTATTAAAAGAGAACAGAAGCAAGAAGCAGTCACATGCACGCATCCAAAGAATAAAAGTTTATACCAGACCACCATAACCCCTTCCAGTGCTTGAAACTTGTAGGGAACCATTATGTAATATAAATAGTTTCTCTCAGGTGAAAGTTACTCTTAAACATCTCAATAAAGACCCAGTATCAACCACCATCATTATCTCTCTAGGGAGCTAATGGCATAAGAATGCCTCATAGTTAAGACATCATAAATACCAACTAGCAGCATCACCATATGGAACACATTCATTACCTTCTATGGCAATAATGTTCAACGTAGTCATATTACTCATTAAACAGAAAATAACTTGCTGGCTCCTTCACCATAGTCAATAACCATAGCATCAAGCTTAAGGAAAAATAATGCTAAACCACTTGTGCATGCTTTCCACATAGAAACCATACTTTTATTCCTCTAATAAGCATTAATGAGAAGAAATTCTGAAAGACAATACACAAATAAACCACCTTAAACATGACACGGAAAAGGACCAATTTAAGTGAAGGGTTCCTCAAACTATAAAATTTACAACCAAAAACCACTCAACAACCATATAACAGCCATGGTATGAAATTAAAACAAGTCAAAAGACCAACTCTAACGAACCAGAAGCATTCTAGATCATTGCTAAATCTAATTCCAAACCAGAACTTCTCTTGCTCAGAACCAACTCTAATAAACATCACTTGCAAGAAAAGTCGCATCGAGAGGAAAAATCCATATCGAATGATATATAACAACAGATATAAATACATCAGAAAGTACCTGGCTTGAGGATCCTGTAGGAGCTAAGTCGCTAGTATTACTCGAATTACGAGGCAAAACATCAGGATTAAACCTTTGAGATGGAATACTAAGTTGCTCATAAAGAGCCATCTTGTTCCTTGGGGGAGCTCTAGGCCCTCCTTTATCTGTATCATTCACATGAAGCCTAGGAAACATAGGCCCCATTATCTTATCAAAATCTTTCCCTCTCTTCATCTCCAAATCTCTCAATTTGTCTCTTTCTATCTCAAACTCCACACAAACTCCTAATAAAAAGTTTTAATTTCACCATTAACCCACCAAATAACCCATGTACCCACCACTCCAAGATAAAAAAAAAAAATAAGATTCTAACCAAAACCCGCTTCAAAAACTGAATTTACGCAGATCCAGATTCTGAAATCAGTTCCTCTTCTCAAAAACCAATCAGTTAACCGAGACCTCCAAAATCAAAACCCACTAGGCCAAAATATCCCAAATTTATCAAAACCGACTCAATATTTTAATAATAAAACAGAGCCTCAAGTACCCAGATAGACCATGTCTCCAAAAGAGCTAAAATCAAAGCGACCCAGATGCCAAAAGGGTTTGTTTTGGCCAAATAAGTGAGTAAAAACGTGCTTTGAAGCAGGAATTAGAGAAGGAAGGACAGAACAGAAAGGGTGTGGCATTTAGGGTTAAAAGAGACCGGAAATGGAAAGGAGATTCGAGAAACGATTGGATTGGTCGAAATAGTCTTTGAAAAGGGTAAAGGGCTAAAAAGTGCTAGGTGGTGGACCCCTTTTGGATAGAACGAGAACAACTTTATTGTGTGGTTCATTCACCTCGCCTCTTGCCAATTTGTAAATTATTTTTCTTTTTCTTTTTTGATGCTTTTTGTATTAATATCTGTTGCAAACATGAATCCAATAAATATCGAACGTTAATCTAAAAAAAATAATATCGAACGTTAATCTAAAAAAAAAATATCGAACGTCCCTTTCAGTGTTTAATCCATTGTTGGAGTGGATAAGCATGGGGATACAAAATTCTATAGTGCAAGTTGTTCAAACTTTGATGATCGTATCGTATAAACCAAGAGCTGGAAATCCAGTGGAAATGGATTCTGAAAATCAAGACATCAGCATCATGCCATCATGGGTATTGTTTTTGTCTAAACGGTTCGTGAAAGCAAGTATATACTCTTCTGTAGATGTGAACAGCCACGTAAAAGAGAGAGGGGATTAGTGTAATGTAGGTGAAGAAGTGTGATTGTTTTTTAAAGTGTTTTTTATTTAAAAAATTTTTATTTTTAAAAAATTATTTTTAATATTAATATATCAAAATGATTGGAAAAAATTAAAAAAATATTAATTTTAAATAAATAAATAATTTAATTTTAAAATTAAAAAGTTTTAGCATTGACGTGAGTTGATATGAACAAATTAAAAAATCAAAATAATAACTATTTATAAAAATTAAAAGTCTTCATGTGAGCGTTTGTCATCTCTGCCGTATTTTACATGTCTATTGAGTTTGCAAAGTATTTAATAGGGTGTAGGATTAATCGTAATACATACAAGTTAACCCAGATATCTATATAAATTAAAAAAAAAATAGAATCAAGAAGGTAAAGATCTAATGATAGAAAGAAAGCTATACTTGTGATTTAATCTATGATCAGTTGAATATCTCTTCTAATAATTAAAAAAAAAAATCATGAAAATGCTACGAGAGAGAAGATGGAGATCTTGAAGTTTCTTTCTCCTTAATTCGCAAATCTCACCAGCACCCTTAGATTCTCATGCCCTCAACCGAATTAGAGCAACCTTTGCATAATAAACTTCTGGTTTAATGAATATTTTATTTCCATGCTAGCTCTCTCTCTCTCTCTCTCTCTCTAGACTGGAACTTCACAATCACCTGCCTCTAGAGCACTGGCCTCCCTCGAACATGCAAAAGAAATACCATCCTCCCTTGTCCCTGCACTCAGTGCCTAACAATTTGCAATTACACCATTTGTTTTCCGTTCCTTATCCTTAGCATTGCCTTGCCTTAAATGACAGCTTATTATTATGCACAAATTTAATAAACTTGGCCCGAAGCAAGGATGTATTATGAGTTATGTGAGTTATTTTGGGTTAATTTTGATAAATCTAAACAATATTATTTTAAAATTTTATTTTTAAAGGTTAACACTACATTATCTGATAAAAAAAAAAGGTTTTGATAGGGTCATTAATTTACTTGCCATGCTGATTGTGTCATATCAAATTAAATTTCACTTAATTTCATATAAAATTTAACTTAGATACAAGACCAGGATAGAGGTAAAATTATATTTTTATTATTTTTTAATATAGTAGAAAGTCAATTACCTTTAAAATCATTAAAAAAAAGATGGAATCTAAAAGTTTTTTAATCTTTTATATTTTTAAAATCAATTATCTTTAATAATTTTTAGTTTTTAGCACAATAAAATAATTCTATTATCCTTAAAAGCAATATTTTTAAAACTTGCTTTCAAAAACTTTTTCATCTTTTCATTATATATATATTTTTTTTATTATCAAGTTGAATAAAAATAATTTGATATTTTAATAAAAATAAAATATTGTTTTAAATGGAAAGTGGTTGGCGCATACAATGTAAACATAAACATGTAAGAAGTATTCATAATCTTCAAGTAGCTAGTGTGGTATTTTAATAATAAAAAATTATCTTTTAGCATGTTATTGAAATTTTGATGAATCTTCTTTCCATTGATATGACGCATAAAGGTAACGAAAGAATAATTTATTGTAGGCAGGGTTTTTTTTACCTTTTTTTTCTCTCCTCTCCTCGAAACTTATATTGACCATTCAAAATTTCAAAATTCTCCTTTGAGTTATTAATATTTAATTTTAGTCATTATTCTAATTCTTGTTTTTAGCATTTTTATACAATTCTTATTTATTTTTTATTTCACCATTTGATCCCAAATTTTGATTTTTTTTTCTTTTCAATTTGGACCCTTTTTATTGTCTCTCTTTTTTGGGTTGTTTTTCTAAGTTTATTTTTTTTTTTAATTTCACCCTTCAATCAAAAAATAGTGGTTGTCATCTAATTTGTTTTTCATTTCAATTTTGATTCTCATTTTTTAAATTGTTATTTTTTATTTTAGGTCCTTTTGTATAATTTTTTTTAATTTTATCCTTTAACATTTAATTGGTTGGGGATTGAGCTTATTACCCAAGTTAATGTTAATGTTAATTATGCTAACTCAAGTTGAGTCGGGCTAATTTTTTTATCTTTTTTTTACCTAACTTCATTCTTTCATCTTTAAGTGGCTAAGAATTAAGCTCATTATTTTTTTCTTTAGAAAAAAGGGTTTTTTCCATATTATCATGATTAATTTTTATTTTAGTTGGTCCATGTGTTATCACTACCTATTTTTTAATTATTTAATTAAAATAAACCAACTTACTTAACCTAATTGAGTCTAGAACTTGAGTCATAAATTTTTCTTCCTTCTTTAATACGTGCTTGCGACACTTAAATATCATTTTGAATATAAAAAATTCAACCTCGTGGCTTAGTATAGCCATATCTAGTGTAATTCTAGACATAATATTAAACTATGTTATCTTTGTGAGCTAAAGTAGATATTTCTCCAAGATATTACTGTTGGATTTTTCGAAACACATACACACAGCAAAAATGGTGAGTTTAAATTTGTTTAGGAGTCTCAAAGATATTATTAGAAAAATCTAGAGTTATTTAGATTTTATTAAAAAATTACCCGAAGATTAAATGTTTTTTCATATTTGAATAATTGTTCAAAAGATGGGTTGTCGCAAACCACAACTTGTAAAAATAAGAAATCTTTTAAACCCTTTTAAAAGAGAAAGATTCTCATACTTTTGAGTTCTAGCTCTTTTCTTTTGTGTTTTTCTGGTGTTATGTAACCTACATAGTTTTTGTATTCTTTTCAATATAAAAAAAATAAGAAACATAACATTCTATTTATATAAAAACCTAAAAATCTTATAAATGATAAAATATCAATTTACCTTCTAATTAATATCACATGTTATTTCAGGATAATTTTAGAAATTTATTCAATCAAGTTCATACTTGATTTTTCTAGGTCTAAAACTATAATTCTCTATTTAAATTACATTATAGTGCTTAATTTCTAAAATTTATTTACAATCAAGTCACATTTAATTAATCATTCTATTTTAAGCTCTGAATAATAATTTTTATATACGTGACCCGTCAGGTTCCTTAATAATTAGCTTAAATATAAATAACAATCATAAATAAAATAGGATTAGATAAATTAATTTATTATCAATTCAACAATTAATTGGTTTATATTTGAAGATCAAATGCAATGCTTAACAACCTGTCATAATCTTTTAAATATTAAAAAGCTCATAAGTGGTTTGACCTAACTTTTCGGTGATCAATTTTTGCAATGTAATTATTTCTCATTCATCAATAATATTCTAATTTAAACATTATAACATAGAGTGCATCTACTATGTCGAATCATATTTGTTTTCAATACCATACATAGAGTGTATCTACTATGTCGAATCATATTTGTTTTCAATACCATAATCTTTGATCATTTGACCAAGATTTAAAATTTTTTTCAAATTTTATTCGACCTTACATGAGAATTTATAATTAATACTATTTAAGAACAAGTGAAACATTTTCTTTTATTCACTTAGGGTGATGAATTCTCTTTTAATTACTTAAATACCTTTACATAATTCTTATTATACTCAATATTTGTTTGCTTGTTACTCTTGATTATACCAACATATAGTAGGATCAAAATATAATTTTTCATATATAAGATGACTTGGCAATTTCTAATTTAAAGATCATTTACATGACTATCACATGAATATTTTCATAAACACATATGATCTCTCCATATAAGATTTTTATGTGGGGTAGTTAAGTGTACATGTCATTTAACAAGCATATGTATATTAATTTCAAGTATCCTTCATACCCCAACTTATAGGTGCAATTACTTCTTTTTATAAAGAAAATAGCATAATATATATTAGTCTCAATAATTCTAATTAATGTTTAGTTTTAATAAAACATTAATCATTAATATTCAGGAACAATATTTTAATGTAATAGGAATCTTATAATTATAATAACTTTATAATTTTCTATGCAATGTAGTTTTATCTCTAGAACTTTATCTTTATTCTAAATTTATTGATCAAATATTAAACAAATCCAAAACCACTAAGACGAAAAACAGGCTAAAAAATAGGGTCATTTTAAAAATTGATTGGGGTAAAATTGAATTGATTTTTAAAATTAAAATTCAATTAAAGATTTAATTAAATAAATCAAAATTGAGAAAGGCTCATGACTATTAAGATTCTTCGTAACATTCAAGGCAAATTCAACTAGATTAGTATAATCATACTTGACCAATGCTTTTATTTATCTTTTTTGTTTTCTTGTAGCAATATTGTAAGGTTGTTCTTCAGGTATATTTTTAATAATAATATCGTACACCACTTTCTTAATAGAATCTATTTAAGCATATTTTTGCACTATCTTTAAAGCTTTAACCTCAAGTTCCACTAGTGCTGCTAGTGCACTGATCAATCTCAACATCAATACCAATCCTTTTTCTTATGAAACACTATGTACTCATTAAAGGTCGCATCCCTATTAGTAATAAATTTAAATAACTTGTGATTAACACACCACAATTGATATTCCTCCACCCTAAATACATAGCCTAGGAATATATATTTTCCTACTTTCGGCCAAGTTTATCTTTCTTAGCATGAGTATAAACAAGACAATTGAATATTCTTAGTTTAGAAAAATCAACAAGAGAACCAAATCATAACTCAGATGAAGTTTTCAACTCTAAAACTATCAATAAAGATAAATTCACCATATAGCAAGCCAAGTTAAATCTAAAATGATATCGTTTTGATTTTTTCAAGAAAAGTCAAACTAAATCTTACTTAGATTTTAACCGTGTCAACCAAGTTAGACCAAGTCAACTCTCACTTGATTTGATGTAACTCAACTTGAACCTGATTTTATATTAAAAAGTCATGAGATTAACATACCGAGTCAAAAAAATTTAATAATATTAATTTTATTATAGCTAATAAAATATATTTTAAATGGTCTTTTATTTTATTTTTCAAGATATTCACTATTGTTTTCAATGTAAAGTTGTTCCTTCACCTTTATTCCTTTTTTAAAAAAAAGACTTTTAGAAATTGTAGATTATAAACAGTATCTTATAAAGAAAATGACACCAATAATAGTTAAGCTACAACAATTTTTTTTTGAAATAGGTCATTTGATTTACCTGAATATATCATGTATGATATCTCATTTTTTTTGCATGACTAAAAAAATTAAAACTTATTTGGTTGGTTGATAAAAACAAAAGTTTCCAATGATTTCCAATTTCCTACCATTGAGTTGGGAGTTGCCAACATTTATTAAAGGGGTATTTAAATCATGTCGATTTGAGACTTGACTTGATCCAAATTAAATTTAAAAAATTAAATGAATTAATCTAATTCAAAATAGATGACTTAATCGATAAACTTAAAATCTCATCAAAACAGTTATATTTTAATATATATATATATTAAGTTAGGTTTCGTGTCGGGTCATGATCGGTTATGGTTTAATAACTTTTTCTGGGTTGACCCACGAAAAGAAAGGAATAGAGGGAGAGGGCCCTTAATGATTTGTCTAATTTGGACTTTGGATTCGCTTTCGAACCAGAATCAATTGCTTTCCTTTTTTCCATTTCCAACCAAAAAAAAAAATTAAAAGCGAGACCAGGGAAAGGCAGGGCAGGTTCTGGAGTATTATTTTAAGAAAGGAAGGGGAAAAGGGAAATTGAACTTGATGGTTCAATCGCATGGCTTCTTCTTCTTCTTCCTCTTCTCATCAGACTCGCGTGCCTTTCCCTTCCGACCCTGGTAATTCCTTCTCTCTCTCTCTTTTACCATATTTTTAACCACAATCAATCCATAGATTAACCTTTGTGATTGTGACTGTATAAGTTATACGTGATCAAAATTAAATTATGCTTTATGTAATTTTATATCAGGTATTCATCTTACATTTTAACTAACTGTTATTGATTAATTACAGGTTTAGTTAAATCTTAATGCAAATTATTCTAAGTTACTGGTTTTGAAATTTCTATGTTCAAATAAAATTCATGCGTTTTGTTTTATGGAAAGCAGGTGATAAACCACTAGATCATGATGTTCCGATCCATGTTGTCACCGAACCTTCTCAACTTCCGGTCGAGTTCCTTAACCCTTCTGCCGCAAAGCAATTGATCATTGGTTTTGACTGTGAGGGTGTTAATCTCTGTCGTCATGGAGCTCTCTGTATTATGCAGGTCAGCTATAGTTTAGTGTTGTTCTGTGCGCGTAATAGAAAGTATAATTTTATAATTTTGATGCTGCATTGTTTTTTTGTCATTGGTTTTGGCAGCTTGCATTCCCGGATGCTATCTACTTGGTTGATGCCATTAAGGGTGGAGAGCCACTTATCAAAGCATGTAAGCCTGCACTCGAGTCGAGCTACATCACAAAAGTTATTCACGACTGCAAAAGGGATAGCGAGGTTTCTAGTTGAACTTGCTTGATTCTAGATGGTATTAGCTTTTTATGATGTGCACTAGTACCAGACTTCTATCAATGTAGTTAAAAATCAATTTTATTTTGTAGGCATTATATTTTCAATTTGGCATCAAGTTGCACAATGTTGTTGATACCCAGGTGAGTAACTAATAGGTGGAACTGGTATTCTATTTGGGAATTTTTTTAATGATCTTTTATGTACAATAGTACATGTTCTTCAAGCATCGTCAGTAAGCAATGAGGATAAGGTTTTTCTGTTTAATTGATATTGTTAATTTTTCAAATTATCTACAGACTAGTGGTAGACTGTTAATGAGTCTTACTGAATTGACCTGGCAAGAGCATATTCTGTGCTCTTTATCTCTATTGTAATGCACATTTAAACTGCTCTTTTTGGGAGCCGGGGGGGTTGCCATTTGCCAAGTTGGATGCACACTAAGTTAACTGTGGGGTTAATCTAGAACCTCTTTGGTGAAGACTGTATGAATATGGTGCTCATGAGGGCTTGAGAGTTACACTTAAAAAATAAACAAAGTAGACTATTGCGAGGACATTATTCTGAATCTTAAGTTCATAACCATTTATATTTGATTTACACTTTGATGTATGATCAGCTTTAGGTCTGCATCATAAGCTCTATTAGTTGCTTTTAGCAAAGATCAATTATAATTGATACTGCTACATCTTTCTTTTAGTTTTCGAGATCAGATTTGAGCATTCACTATCGTTGTGGTAATTGCTTATATTGGCATAGAGAATTATTAATCTGGAGCTGTCATTTTAATTTTAATACATATTTGTCGTTTTGCTAGTAGATTGCTTATTCTCTGATAGAGGAGCAAGAAGGACGGACTAGATTGCCAGGGGACTATATATCATTTGTTGGCCTCCTTGCAGATCCACGCTATTGTGGTACTATATATTCTGCAGTATCCATTTGTATTATCCGTTTCAGGTCATATAGCTTGATTGTTTTGTGAATATATTCCATACTTGCTAAAAGTTTTTGATATAACAAATGGATGATAACTCCAATGTCTTGACATCATGTCCTGTCTTTCTTCTGTTAAAGGACTAGTGTTGCATTAATGCCTATAGTTTAATTATGCTGGTGGGTGCATCTTGAAAGCTACTCTCTGTTGTCCCTCTTTAATAACAAAAAAAGAGGTTGGGAAACAAGTCTTATGAAATCTTTAGCACTCAATTGGAATCACGTTGCAATGAACTGATGGGGTTAAATTTTTTTTTTTTGGATTGAGAAGTAGCTTCTAGACATGATTCTTACTACAAGGAGGCTTCTGACTTCTGTAGGGACAATTTTTTTCTTTCCTATATTTCCCTTCTCTTCTCTTTTAAAGTCTGCATCATAAGAGCATTTAGCTTCCTGGTCTATGTATTGTTTGTTCGATAGGAAATGCAGTAGCATTGAATGACCTTATTTTTACTTGTGATTAGCACTTTGTAGGAAAATTGATAAACACTGCAACCTTTTTCAACTACTCCAGCATTTCCTACCAGTTTGTGCCACTGGCTTTTCTTCTTTAATTGAAAGTAGATTCGTACGAGAGCAGCATTTGAATGTTCTGATTGGACTTGTTATTCTAAACTGATGTGGGACAACTCTGGATTTGTGTCCCACAAAGGATTCGTGGCTAGATTTTGGGAATGAATTTATAAAAAAGAAAGAAAAAAGGTTTCTGACCGAGGTTACTTTAGTGAGAAAGCAGTACAAGAAAAGGAAGAAAAACAAGAAGAAAATAGCACTTGAATAGAGAGGAAGTGCTCAGGCACGAAAAGCCCTAATGTCACTAAACTAAATGGAAATAGCAATTTGGATAGGAAAACAAAATACATAACTAATAGAAAACTCCTCATGGTATTCTAGTTCCCAAATAAGCCATAATTACTATATAATAAATTCCTGAACAGAAGCTTCTTTGTTCTTGGTTACATCATAAACCTTCAACCCAGAGTAAAGATTTTCTTGGTTATTATTTGCAATAACTACTAATATTGTTCTCCTTCTTTTTTTTTTGAAAACAAGAATACTTATCTGCTCTTATTCTCATTGGCTTGCCTTTTGCTTTTGACTGGACATACTTTGTGGTATCTAGTTGGCAACAAAATTGACTTCCTGCATCATTCGTTGTATTTCTGAGTTTTATATTTTGTGGATTTGAATGCAGGTGTATCTTATCTGGAGAAGGAAGAGGTTCGTGTTCTCCTCCGACAGGTTAGTTTAAGCATCTGACTCTCTCTCTCTCTCTCTCTCTCTCTCTCTCTTCGAGTAAAGGGGAGAGAGCTATATTGAAAAAGCTATTCTCTAATGCCTTGGTTTTGATTCCAAAAAAAAAAAAAACATTTTGGCTCTTTGGGAAGATAAAGTAGTGGCACTAGCCAGTAACATTTGCTTTCACTCTGTCTTTGACTTTTGAACACATTTGCCTCTCAAGTTTGCACTCCTAAGATGCTATCCTTCTGTTGCTAGATTGGTGACGGATGCTTCTGTTGTGCAATTTAGAGTTTCGTGATGTGCTGGCGTGTGGCATTCAGCGTTTAGACAAGGACTTCTTTAACTTCTGAGACTTACAAGAGAGTTAGTCCCTTGCCATGTTAAATTTTACTGGCAAGTGTAGTGTCTCTTTTCTAATCATTGGTTGAAGATATAGTAGAGGCAATGCCACAAGCTATGAGATCAAACCAGCGACCTTAAGTAGTGCTTTCTAGAGTCTCCATACTTATGTTTTATCCCATGAATATTAAAAAGGAAATATACCTCAGCGGACTTATAACAAGATAACCAATGGTGTTTGTACTTCAAAAATTTTATTCAAGCTCTTGCACTCTAATATTTTTGTGTACATTTAAACAATGTTCAATCAAGTGCATTTGTCCTGGAAAGACCCTTTTGATCACTGATGTGCAATGCTCTTTGGAATGATATTTTCTGAACAATTGAGTGATCATTTTTTAAAAGTTTAAAGACATTCTGATATAATAGAGGTAATCAATTATTGATTTGGATAAACTACAAGAACCAGGGTTGTGAGGATCTCTTTTTATGATTTTGACGCTGTTTGTGTTTATTTGCACTTGCATCTTCTCTAAGAGCTCAAGAGAAATTTGTTCAGCTACTGCACACCCCCTTTGTGGCAACACCATGTGCATTTTCTTACAGCTAGTACTTCCTGACATTATTGTATCTTTCTATTACTTTCAGGATCCTATGTTCTGGACATACAGGCCATTTTCTGAAATGATGATCCGTGCAGCTGCAGATGATGTTCGTTTTCTTCTCTGCATCTATTATAAGATGATGGAAAAGCTGAACGAAAGATCATTATGGTATCTTGCTGTTCGTGGAGCATTGTATTCTCGATGTTTCTGCATTAATGAGAATAATTATGCTGATTGGCCCGATATCCCTCCTATTCCAGGTTTTATGTTTTATCAACCTATCATTCTACGCTACTTCTTGTTTCCCAATCTTCCTGGAATCATGTTACCAACTCTGTGGAATTGGTTTGTATGCTATGTTGTTTTTAATATACATCCAATATGGATAAAAGATAAATTAAAGATAAAAGAGGTGCCAAACACTCCAAATTGGATAGTTTTGCACTACATTGTATTGGCTTTAACTATTGGGTTTCATTGTTGGAAACTATGGGAAGGGATTTCCAATTGAGAAAGTTTGTTATTTTCCGCAAGATAATGTCACTAACAATCTAAAGATTTGAAATGATATTAAGTTCAAGTGCAGTGCATGCATGTGGGTCTAGATTTTGGATAAGGAGGAGTTGTGTGTAAGCTAGCCTTCAGCACGCCAACTATGAATGCATGCACCCACCCTAAAATAAGAGTGTATAAAGAAATATAGCTTACTAGCAAGTAACAAGCAATCAAACGGAATAGCTGGACATTGTTTGACTTCTTGTTTAGCATGACCTATTTTGGATGGGCTTCGTGAAGGAAGGTAACAAAAATGCTTCACTAAATTGAATACTGATCTAGTTGTGCCTTCTCTTTATAGATAACCTCACCATTGAGGACAATGCCCCCGAGGAGGAAATCCTTTATGTTCTTGATGTTCCCCCGGGAAAGATGGGACGTGTTATTGGAAGACGAGGAGCTTCCATTTTGTCAATAAAGCAATCTTGCAAGTATGTCTCTCTTCTCCCTCCCCTCATATTCTTTTGCAATCCATATCATCAATTTGGTTTTCTTGTTCTTTAATCTGAGCATGTGCATCCTTTTGCAGTGCGGAAATTTTCTTTGGAGGTGCTAAGGGTCCACCTGACAAGGTAAGTCTATCTAATTAATGATGATAACTAGCTGCCAGGTGATAACCTTAGCCTTGGTCAAAATCTAGCCATCTTAGAATTCAAGTCGATGCAAAATGAAATCTGCTTTGAGATTTCCGTATTCAACCAGCATAGAAAGCGGGGGAACCTTCTTGTATTTTGATCATCTCAAGAAAAATGACATTATTAGAGACTCACAAGATAAAGCCATGGAAGATAACCCACACTGCCTTTGTTCAAGATTTACTTGTATTTATTTGTTGTCATCCTCGCGTGTAAATGTCATTTATTTTCTTGTAGGCATTCATAATAGGACCAGTGAAACAGGTGAGGAAAGCAGAAGCCATGCTGAAGGGGAAAATGGTGGATATTTACTAGGGAGCTTCATGTTTCATACCCGTTCAACTTAAATGTAATAATAGCAAGTTTGCGAGAGAATTTGCCTGCCTAAACTTCTGATGTCATGCCTTCCTAATACTAACTTGTTGAGTGCCTGCTGGTTTCGTACACTTATCAGCATCTATCTTTGCATTTTGGAGGCAATCTCAAATGCTAATAATTCCAAAAATATGACTTGGTTGGCAATTCAAGGATGACAATCACCAGCCGCTTTCTCGCCAATTTGCACCCTAAAGTGTTTGTTTAATTGTAAATGCAAAAGGATAGAAATAGGATGTTATATCCAGTTATTTCTCTGCGTTGAATCTAATGCAGAGAGCGAATTTTTTAGGAAGGCTAAACTATAAGAACCCCTAGACCATGGGTCCTCGTGCATTGTGAATGGCAGAGCTCCTAACATTCTCATACTCCAGTTCTTCATAAAAACAGCTTCTATGGGTGCCTGTTGCTGGACGCAGGCTTCAAAGAAACATTCTCTACGGTTTTGTAGAATGAATGGTGATCAAGAGGCTACCTTTCAAGTTTCAGATCTAGCTCCCTCTGTATTTTTTCCGTTCCTTTTTTCTTGTTCTTGATGCATTACATCTATTATTGGCCTTGATGCAAATTCAGAAAAATAGCATACAGTAAACTCCAGGTTTGAATATTGAAATGGTTTGCTCTCACACAGGCAGCGAAAAGAGATCACGAAAAACTGCATCTCTTAACTACAAGCAACATTGCCCCCACAATGCAGGAGGACTTAATAAAGACAATTTTGCAATCTCTTTGAAACAAGTAATCTAGTAAAAACCTTGTCAAGATCGATGCAGAATCAGAACACGGTGTTGTTCTCTTGGAATTGTGAACAAGAGTGAGCACACCAATACGGCCGCACTTGAAATATTGTTACCAAACGGGCAAAAGAATATGCGGACCTAATGGGCGATAAAGGCCACTTGACAGAATTTACTTAAAATTACCAAAGTGGTATTGTTGGCCACCAAGGCTTGAGAAGAAATCATCTCCGCCAGTTGCTTGTGGCGGTGAAGCCGTTAACCCGGATTTACCAAGGCCAGATCCCATGCCCATTGCTCTTCCCATATAGAATGAAGTTGGAGGTCCCTTTTCCCTTTCATCTAACCCATCAGTAAGATCACCCACGACACCAACATCTACAAGAGACACCTTCTTGGCTGCAAGGAGTTCAAGTGGCAAGACAATTCTGACTGAGCCTCAAAGCAAGAAGTACAATGTTAAAGAATAATTGCAGACACTCGCACAGAGAAACACCAGACAAGAATGTGGAATCAAAGCTCATCTCCAGAACCCTAGACAAAAATGGTAGAATGCAAACAAAGAGCGTACTTTCAAGACAATACTTTTTTCCAGAAAATTTAAAAAGAAGACCACTCCATGGCATGATTGTTCCTCCACCAACAAAATCATAACATTGTAACAGTTTACTTTGAAGCATTATTAAAGTAACCACATTACTCTCTACCCACATCCCTTGCTAGAATTTCATTAGAGAAGAAAATTGTAGTGTATGCATATCAAAACACATGAAAAGCCCTGCATATTAGGTATATATGCACATAATGATGCAAAACAAACCAATTCCATATTTGTGGGGAAAAGCCTTGCTAGAATTTCATTACAGAAGAAAATTGGAGCAGAGAATGCATATTAAAACACATGAAAAGCCCTGCATATTTGGTATACATGCAGATAATGAAGCAAAACAAACCGATTCCACATTTGTGGGAAAAAGCATCCAGCATAAACCACATGGATAAGCACCAATAAGGAAGCACGTGATCCAGTTCTCTGCCACCTGCATGTGAGCCTAAAAAAATTGCCTAGTTCTAGCAGTCACTAGGAGCCAGCGATAACAAAGATTTCCATACGACCATAACAATCCAAAATCACACTCCCAACTAAACCATTCTGTCCATGATTCTACATTCAAATGGTATGCGTGCAGAATGTTAAGACATCACACATGAGACTGATGAGCTCAAGTTCTGTTAGATGTATAAAATATAGCAATTAAAATCCATCAAAGGGATTTTGCATCGTATTATTGTCCCACACCAAGAGCATTCGTGTTCCTTTTGCATAATATCATGGTTTATATTTTTTTAAAGTTCAAAGATGACATATGGAAATAAAAGGAACTCAGTATTCAAGCCTCTTTTAACAATTGAGCATCCTGTTCTTTGTCCGTGTTGTTTGTTTAAGGGTGGGAAAAAGGGAGGTAGTTTGGATAAAATTGAAAAAGTTATCATGACTTGCATCAAACATCTGTGAAGTTGAAATAAAATTTTCAATGTAATATTTCAAGGAGAAATTACAGCACGTCCATATATTCTGCAACCATCCAAATCTCTTACAACCAGTTTTGGTCATCTCTATCTGTGTGATCAAACAAGACTCCACTCTTGAGAACCTATTCTTAGTGGTGTCGTAAATAAATAAATAAAATCTAACTTGCTCCATGAATTCATGCATAAAATAAAAACAATTTAATTGAGGTAGATCACATATATAGCATGTATATGGAGAACGTTTCTGAAAGGAAACAATAGTAACCAAGAAAGATATGCTTACGAGCAGATATATTAAGATCAATCAGTCCACGGCTAAGCGAATCTGCCCATATTCCAGACTTCACCTGGAAACCCTCCTTCTGTGGAGGATTGGAGCTTGCCAAAGAGTTCCCATCCAAATTGTTAAGGCTGCCATCTTTAATAGGACTTTGAGTTGGTTCTGAAGAAGCTGGGTTAGAACTAGAAGTGAATACACCAAAAAGATCAGATCCATCGAAATTGTTCATTGGAACTGCAGCAAATGGGTCAAAGACATTAGTATTTGGAGGATCAGATTTTGGAGTCTTGATCCCGGGTTGTGCGACTGGTTCATCACTAGAAAAGAAGTCAAATGTAGAAGGAACTGCAGAAGGGTTGGCAGGTTGGGAAGTGAACAGATCGACCTTTGTCTGCAAAACAAGTCACAACAAAATTTATCACCACAGAATATCCAAGCATCCATCAACAAAGCATTAAATTCTGAGCACGTATAACCGTGCCCTCAAGAAATTGCAAATAATAAAAACATTCTCCAACTTCTCGATAATAAAATTGTGAAGCAAATGTCATCCAAGAACATGACACAGAGCTCTACACTAAAGGTAAACTACCTTTGTGAAGCCAACACGCATACTTCAAAGACAAAAGGAACAAAGTAAATCAAAATCCTTCTTGGTTGACACAAAGTCAAATAAATAACAGCTTTATCCAATTTGAAATGGCATGCAAGAGCCAAAAACTAAAACACGGCATTTCATTTCCAGAAATTAGCAAGGTATCTGACCTGAGTCTGTGAACTTGCTTCCTTTCCAGCTTGGGGAGGGGCTGATACAAAAGCTGCATCAGCAAACAGATCAACCTCTGCAGAATTCCCATTCATGACTAAAGCTTCTGTAGTAACAGATGTAGGTCCATCCATGAGATCACCAATCAAACTTTCTCCAAACAAATCAACTTGGTTCGAGGTTTGAGAAACAGACACTGTCAATGATGATAAAATATCAAATATATGAAAATATAATGTCAAATATATTAGAAAACAGGAAGGAATCAACAACTTGGTATCTTCAGTAGTAATTTCATTGAAAGTTTTGTGTTGGATAATATAGGAGAATGATTCATATCTAAATTATCATTGAGATGCACTCGTTTCAATTGAAATGCAGACCACTGAACAGTATTAAAAAAGACATGAGCATTAAAAGGCACAAAAAGGAAACAACACACCACAGAGGACTTTGCTGCCTGTAAATTTCTTGCACATTCACAAAAACATAGCTGTCTAAGACTTGGAACACAGGGCATGGCTTCTTGGCCATCAGACAACTACAATGTCTGGAGCCCTCTGACACTATGCATTCAAACCACTGCTTCATCCAAGTATTGCCACATGCTCATCCCAATTTCTTCACTCAATTTTTTCTTTCACAAATACAAAAAAAAACCACAATATTCTCACTTCATAAGAAAGCATCAACGGTTTTTCAAGGTTCATTTTGCTTTGTGGATTGAGTTTGGTAATTTATAGTTTCTTAAGTTACTGATTCAAGAGTCTATGACCACAGATTTTATTGGTTTCAATAAGCATGCATCTATTTAATGTTTTCTGTTCTGCATGTCCAGAAACAGATCTGAGCAAGTATCCGGGAAGTGCAACATCTCTCTTTGAAAAACAATTACAAAAACATTTTACACTTGAACAGCCCTTCAGTGTTGCTGAATAGACAGAACACGGGATAACAAAGCAAAAGTTGAAAAATATATGCATCCCAAGCATATCTTTGACTAAGATGAAGCAAACGACCACACCACGCATACAATATTCAGAATACTTACTAGTGCTGGAGGTTCCTCGGGGATCAAAATCATCATCATCATAATTACTTGAAACTGAGTTTTTCTTATCAGAGGCATTTAGGTTAGCAGATGACCTTGATGCACGAGAAGACATATTATCTTGATCCTTGCTGCAAAACAAATATTCTGAAATAAACAAAATAACAAAACATAAAAAATACAGAGGCAAGTCATATTGTGTGCCTGTGTTTGTGCAAATGGCAGAGATTGTAGTGGAGTAGCTTGCTGTTCATGGAAAATGATACTAAGAAGAAAAGAAAATGGCCAACAAGCTGAAGTTGTGTTTAGTATTGCAGTGTTGGATTGCAAATCCAGATTGGACAGCATTGAAGTATGGTCAGCCAAAGCATCAAAGATGAAAGTTTTGGTCAATTACAAAACACAGGATCACGAAAAATTTTGGACTGAAATGCCAAGCACACTCCAAATAATCATATCAGCAGTAACGTGGGCATTGTTCTCTTTAAATGATGAATTTACTAAAACAATCAATAAGTATAAAAGTAATGACCACGAAATTGTAGCTATGCCCGCACATGCATAAGGAAAATAAACTGAGATTTTCCAGCATACTAATGATAAAAAATGAAACCTTCCAAAGCCTGCAGAACCCTTTTTCAAGGTGCTGTCTTGATCATCACTTATACCCCTTCGATGTGACTTCGTGTAGGAATCCTTCCGACTCTTTTCTTGTTTAAAACTATCATAGCTATCTTCATCTCCCGTACCACTTAAGCCATCTCCATACCGATCTCTATTTTGGAAGCTGCTGCTGCTGCTACCAAATGAGGCTGCGCTTGACTTATAAGATATTCCACTAGATGAAAGACCAACATACCTAAAAATAAGGCAAACAGTTTAGTACCCATAAGATAAAGGAAAGAAGCTCAAGTCTAATACAAAATATCAGTTCGTGAGCATGAACTTACTTATCACGGTTAGCAGCAGCCTTACTTCTGACTTCGTATATTTTATCCTTATTGTTCAAAAGGGATACAATAGTTTCGGCCTTCTTCCTCACATTAAGTCCTGAGTCCTTTCCATTTGGCTCAACATATTCGAAACTTGTGAGGGACTTAACCAAAAAAGAAAATAGGGAGCTGGAATGTTAGTGAATATTCAAGCTTACTTTGAACATTGTAAAGACAACAGGCAATTTTACTTGAATATGAAAATAGTCCTTACTGATATCTGGAATGTGTGTTCTATTATGTCATCAACAGCACGATCAGATCCATGTGCCACCAAATATTCTATGACAGTCAATGCCTGGTATCAAAATGATTTAACAAATTATAGGGTTTAAAAGGGCAATGTAACAGAGCAAGGTCAGGGAGTATATATGAAACTTATGCTTTTATAATCAAAATAAAAAACTTTAAAGCAGAAAATTTAAAAGGGCTACCTTGTAAACAAGACGCCAATCCTTGCCCGTCTCACCTAACCTCGTCCACAGGACATTCATGATCATTTGACATTCCGTGCTACACCATATTGGAAGAAAACAAATAAATATACGAAATCAACCCATCTCCCCTTAACACAACATACACTTAAGCAAACTAATTCAGTAAAGAAACATAAAAACAAGCCATAACTCACAATTTTTTAGTAGCTTGCGCGATCTCAGCCATTGCAGAGCCATGTGGACCCCAAGGTGCATCATCAGTGGCATCCAACACCTGTATTGATAATAATTCATAAAAAAAAAAACGTCACTTAACAAGAAAAACCACGTACAAAATCACTATGATAGAGTCCAGCAGGCGGCAGATCCACCCATAATTCGAATAGTTAATACTTTGAGGCCTACACTGTTAAATCAAAACAGAAAATATTGGTAAACATGTTTAAAAGCCTGTGCTATTATTATGGATGCTAAAAAATTTCATCGAATCAGAAACTCAAGCAGCACAAATCAAGTTAATGCTGTCAGATTAGCACAAAGGCAGAATAGATCAATAATGTTTACCAAAAAAGAAAAGATCAATCCTATAAAAATTTATAAAATTAGCATTGCACAAAATACAAAACTAATATGCACCAAATTGCTATCGAATTTTATCAATTTAATTTGAAAAAATATATATATAATCAATTCATTTACGAAATATTTATTACCTTTTGTTCGATCTCAGGAACCTTCAAGACCTTGAGATTGACCTCTCTCTTTCTGCAACCAAAAACAGAAAGAAAAAAAAAAGCATTAGAATTGAATCATAATCGATCGAGTTGCAAGAAAAATGGAAATGAGAGAATTGGAAGCTGACATTTCGCGGACTGTTTGATCAAAGACTTTGATGAAATCCATGATGGATCTGCAAATCGGTGGCGTCTGATTAGGATCTGAACGAATTGCAGGATGGAGAAATGCAGAGATTTGGTAAGTGAGAATTGTTAAGTGGTGAGATCTTGGATTTGGTCGAAGAGGGGAGATGCGTAATCAGGCAGGAATGTTCTTGTGGTTTTAATGATTTTATTATTTTGAGGAGGCAAGAGAACGAGGCTGGTACTTATGTTTTGAGTACCAATATCGCTTGCTTTTCTCGATACTAAATTATTAGTATTGTCTAGTTTTCTTTTTTAAAAAAAAAAAATAGTTTTTTCTTGCATAATTTGAAATTACCATGACTTTCGGAAAAATTAACTCTTATCCGAGGAACGTAATAAAATTGTTTTTATTTTTCGGTTTATCATGCGTAATAAAAGTGTTTTACTTTCTTTTATACATATTTTTACGATAAAGGTTTTTTTTTTCCTGCAAATCTATAAAAACTAGGTCTTTTTTATGAAGATCTTAGAGATACACTTTCTAGATCTATTTTGTACCAAAAAAAATTATTTTAAATATTAACTTCAATATTTGAATTTTAAAAAAATAAAATAAAACTAAACTTTCTTATGGTTCGCTAGCCAATTTTTTTTCCATTGTAAAAAAATGCTAAGATCATAATAACATTACTAAAAAAAAATTATTTTAAGATTTGAATCTGATTGAATTTAATAAAATTATTTAATTTGATAAAAAATAAAATGATAATAAATAAAGTAGAAAAAAATTAACAATGAAAAAAAGTTAAAAAAACTCAATTAGATTAGCAAGTCAAATATGTTATTTGGTTGTAATATCAAAATAACCCAATTAAAAGTAAATTAAATATAACCAAGAAACTCAATTATCAAATAACCCATGTTAAATGGCTAAATTTAAAGGAAAAACAAAAAGTTAACTTTTTTTTTAAAAAAAGTTAAAATAAGTTAACTCACCAACCTCGTGATCATGGTCATAAAATTGATATAACCCTATGAAAAAAAACATAAAAACTAATTCTCAATCAATCAAAAATTATTTTTAAAAAACAAAAATAAATACTGAAAGATTTTATATGATAACGAAGCAAAAATTAAATAAGAATATGATAACCTTCTTTTGAGCAAAATTAAATAAAAAATACAACTGAATAAAAGTCTAAAAAAAGCTCATCTTAGTCGGTATGCAAAATTTACGATCTGGTTGTAATACTAAAGTAATCATGTTGAAAACAAATTGAATAAAATAATAAAACTTAATTATTAATCAATCTGGTGTGAAGGGTGAGATAACCTAAATCTTTTTTAAAATCAATGAAAAATCCAATGGAAAACAAATGAATAATAATAATAATAAAGCTCAATCTTCAATTAAATAAATGATAGAACTGCAAAACCATGAACTTGAAAAAAAAAGAGCTTGAAAGAATTTTCCAAACCTTAGTTATTCTCTCAAGCTTACAATCCGTAAAATTCTAGACCTAAACTCAGTCAATAAGCTAAATTACCAACTAAATTAATGATAAAGTATCAAACTAAAAAAAATATTAATTTAAAAAATCATCAGGGTGTGTATATATATATATATAAATCAAATCAAATTTGATAGAAAAAAACTTAAAAAATATGAAACAGTACAAAAAATTATTTTAAATAAAATAAATAGTAATCAAAAGAATAGGAATCAAATTTAACACATGGAAGAAAAACAAAGGATGATGAGATTAAAAAAAAACTTAATTTTAAAAATCATTTTATATAAAAAGAAAAGTAATTAAAAGAATATGACAAAAAATGACTAGAAAAAATTGAACAGCTGCTTTGAAAATTTGAAAGATCAGTTGTGAAGATTAATAAGGATAAAGAAAATAACAAGGGAAAAAACTTAATGGTACCACACTAGATATTCGTTGACCACACATGTTGCATAAGAATTAAATAAATGTTGAATGATTGAATTAAAAAAAAAAGCTTAAAGAGAGAAATAAAATGAAGAAGCAAACTCGAACAAATCTTCTATGTGGATTACTCTTTTAGACTCGCAGTCCATGAAATCTTGGAATTGAACTCAATTAAAAAGTTTAATTCTTGATTAATTTAATATTAAAAGCTAAAATAAAAAATATTAATTTTAAAATTTCACCAAAGAAAAAAACATAATAATTAAAATAATAAGGATTAAATCTGATAGGAAAAAAAAAAACAAGGATAAAATCATAAAAAATATTCAATTTTAAAAACTATCTCGAGTAAAACAAAAACAATTAAAAAAATATGGACTAAATGTGACATAAGAAAAAACCAAAGAAGAAAGAAGTTGAAAGGGTTATATCTTTACAAAAAAATAATAAATCAAAAGAACATAAATAAAATATAAATAAAAAATAAATTGAAGGATTGTTTTAAAACTTTCAAGGGTCATGCGAGAAAATTAAGGAAGAGAGAAAAAAAATAAAAGATCATCGATACCAAATAGAAGGTTTGTTGCTACACACATTATCCAAAAATAAAAAGGCTATTGAGATGATTCAAACACCACTCCAAAAACCAACATTTATACTTTAAATAACACCTCATGTATCGCTCGTCCAGCACAACAATTGCCCACATGCCAACAACCCTTTTTTTATAATATTTATTGTTGTTAAATCACTAGTAAAGAAACCCCATTGTAAAAAAAAAAAAACATTATTGAAAAGATAAAAAGCCCTTAGGCATAAGTTAAAGAAATTTTGTTTTTATAGGTTATTCAGTCATTTCACCATAGTCAAGAAATTAAAAAAAAAAAACAAAAAGAGCCCCTCAGCCTAAGTTTAATATTTCGTCATTTTAAGGATAATACATGATAATTGAACAAAAAATTATTAAAATTAAAATTAAAATTTATAACAGTATTTGAAAACTATGTAAAAAATAACAAGTAAGTGAATCCCATAAATGTTTTTTTTAGTGCAAAGAAAGAAAGCAAAAAACACGCATATAGCAAGTAAAAAATATGTGTCTGATCCTAGTTTTTATTTTATTTTATTAAAAGAGTGGGCAACATACCATTCACCACCTAGTTTTTAGAAAAAAAAATGATAATAGACAAGTCATTTATCATAATTTAGAAAATAGGCTCATCTCCCAACTCTTGAACTCGCAATCTCTTTTTTGTCGCGTGCCTAACCATGATGAGATAAAAAAATATTTAAAATAATAATGTTATCCCGTGTCAGCTTATAAAACTCATGATCTGACTTATTTGATTAAAGATACCAAATTTGTAAGAACCATGAGGTTTAATTTTTAATTAATTAAATATTAAATAATAAAATTTAATTATATAAAAAATTCAAAATAAAAAATAAAACAATAAGGATCAAATTTGAAATAAAATAAATATAAAGATGGATAATTTTAGATTGAAGGGTTAAATTAAAAAAAATAATTTCACAGAGTAATAAAATAAAGCAATAAAAAATTAAAAAAATTAATTAAATGATAAAATTGAAAAAAATAAAAAGCTTATAAAAAGGGTAAGAAAAAAATAGAATCACGACTAAATAAAAAAATAAAAAAATAAATTTAAATTTGAATAATTAAAGTAAATTATAATAAAAATTATAAAAATATCAATAACAAAAATTACAAATCATAAAAGTAAGAATTCATACTAAAATACGAGAAACTAAGAGAATTATCATGAAAATTTAAATGGCCACCGAGGGTTCCGAGGGAGGAGAACGAAAAGAGGAAAGGAAATAAGAAAATATTGTAGGCTATAATTTGTCGAGAACCAAGCAATACGCACGGTGTCACGGGGTTAAATTTTTCGCAACACAATTCAACCCAATGCGGCAGTCTAGTCCCAACTAAACTCAGCCTTGCCTCCCCTTTTCGCTCGTGTTTCCTACGACTATGTGTTTCGCTCACCCAACGAAGTTCCCACAATTGCCAAGTCGTATAATAAGGAACAAACACAAGCAAGCACACAAGTTTACAAGAATACCTCTCAACCTTTATTTATCTCATCAACAAAGGATTACACAATACAAGTGTGTGTGCTATGCATAAAATCGCATGCTACACAGCAGAGGCTTGGCAACCTATTTATAGACAAGTGTGAGTTGCTAGGCTCACCCATAATCCCTATTTTTCAGGCCATAATGGGGCACTTACTCCCCATGATCTCCATGATCTCTCATTTTCGGGGCATAGTGGAGCACTTGCTCTCCCATTAACTTAGTGGCTTACATAGTGGAGCACTTCCTTCCCCACTCAGCTGCCACTTCCCCACATTTTGCCCCAATGATACAGCCATATTCTGGCCTATCCGCATGGCAGTCCCTACTGCCTATTCTGCTGCGTCAGCTGCTGACTTAGAAGGTCCATCCCCTAAGCTTCCACGTCCATGCCAAGTCGCAAGCTCAACGACTCGCATAGACCATTGCACGCTGCCTGCCGAATTCGTTTCTGCCTACGCAAGGCTGCCGCTGTCCATCGCTGCCGAATTCTAGGCTATGTGCCTTCGTTGGCGCATCCCCGCGCCTAGAGCCTTAACAAACCACCCCCACTAGAAGAGTCCGACGTCCTCGTCGGAATAGATGTGAGGTAGTTTTGCACTTGATCCTCAAATTGCCACAAATCTGTGTCCTTCTCCCACGAAACCTCTTCATTCGTCTTCCATTTCACTAAGAATTCTGTCCGCCGATTCTTTTTGTGTTGGCCAAGTCGACGATGATCCATAATCTTGACGATACCATCGTCAAATTGCTTGTGAATCGTAGGAGGGGCTCGTTGCGACTTACTTCTTTTAGGATCCTCATTGTCTTCATAAAATGGCCGTAAGTAACTTACATGAAAAGTGGGATGAAGCTTCAGCTGTTCGGGCAGCTTCAATCTATAGGCAACAGCCCCAACCTTTTCAATGACTTCAAAAGGCCCATCATATCTTGGCACCAACCCTCGGTGCTTTGACGTCCCCACAATTTTCTTCCAAATTTGAGGAGTTAACTTGAGCAACACCTTGTCACCCACACTGAATTCCAGCATCCTTCGCTTTTGATTTGCATATTTGAGCATCCGCTTCCTGGCCTTTCGCAAACTATCTTGAGCTTACTCAACCAGCTCCTGTCGCTCCATCGCAAATCTGTATGCCGCTGGACTCTTCCCACCAGATATCTGCACTGCAATCTCGGCAGGAGTTTGGGGTTGTGCCCCCAAAACCAGCTCAAATGGACTTGCTTCCGTTGCCGAGGATTTTTGAAGATTATAGCAAAACTGCGCACTATCTAGCAACTCCAACCAGTTTCGCTGCATTGCTGTCACGTAGTGTCTCAAATATTCCTCTAGCAAAGCATTTATCCTTTCCGTCTTCCCATCAGTCTGCGGATGGTTGGCAGTCGAAAACTTCAGCCTTGTTCCCATCATGTTGAACAATGCTGTCCAGAATCTACCCGTGAATCGCACATCGCGATCGCTTACAATGTCTGAGGGTACTCCAAAGTATTTCACCACGTTGCGGTAGAATAAGTCAGCGGCCACTTCGGCTGTACACACCACAGGGGCAGCTACAAACACCGCATACTTGGTGAATCTGTCCACGACAACCATGATCGTGTTCATGCCATCCACCTTTGGAAAGCCAACAATGAAGTCCATCGAAACTGACACCCAAGGCTTCTCTGGAATCGGCAGCGGCTGTAATAAGCCTGCTTCTCGCTGCCGCAAAGTCTTGTCTTGTTGGCACACAAGACAAGTCCTGACGTAAAGTTCTACATCGTCTTCCATCTTCGGCCAATAATAAGTCTGCGACAAGAGAGCAACCATCCTTTCTCTACCTGGATGTCCTGCCCATTGCGGATCATGAGTCTCCGTCATTAAGTGTTTTCGCAGCTCCCCCTTTGGCACAAAGATTCGACCCCCCTTTGCATAGAGTAGGTCTTGTTCCAGCCAATACCTCCGTATTGTCCCTTCTCGTACAAGCTCAACCATTTTCTTGTACGCTGCATCTTCCCCAGCAGCTAGACGAAGTCGTCCCAGCATGTCCGACTCCACCTGAACAATAGCAAGAACAGTAGCAATTACCTCGCGTCTGCTGAGTGCATCCGCAACCTGATTATGGCTCCCCGGTTTGTGCTCCCATACAAAGTCATATTCGGCCAAGAATTCCTGCCACCGAGCCTGTCTCTGTGACAATTTCTTCTGTGTCCTGAAAAATGTGTTTGCCACATTATCAGTCTTGACCACAAATTTTGGCCCCAACAGATATACTCTCCATATGCCTAGGCAGTGCACCACTGCCGTCATCTTTTTCTCATGCGTCGAGTAATTCTGTTCCGCATCAGTTAGCTTCCGACTCTCAAAAGCAACTGGATGTCCCTCTTGTACTAGCACTCCCCCAATGGCCCTGTCCGAAGCATCCGTATGCACTTCAAATGGCTTCTCAAAATCAGGCAGTCCCAAAACTGGAGCTGACGCTACCGCTGTTTTCAGCTTCTCAAAAGCTAGTTGGCAGTCAATCGTCCATTCCCAACTCCGATTCTTCTTCAGAAGATCCGAGAGAGGAGTTGTTTTCTTGCTATAGCCCTCAATGAATCGTCTGTAGTAGTTTGCAAGCCCCAAAAATGACCTCAATTCCGGGACTGATTTCGGTGTTGTCCATTCAACGATGGCTTGAATCTTCCGTGGATCCATCTTCACCTGTCCTTCGCCAATTAAATGGCCTAAGAACATAATTTCATCTCTTGCAAACTCACACTTTTCCCTCTTTACATACAATTCATGTTCTCTCAATCTACTTAAGACTTTAGAGAGATGAGTTACATGTTCTTCAATGCTTCTACTATAGATTACAATGTCATCTAAGTAGACTACAACAAAATTATCTAAGAAATCATATAGCACATCATTCATTAGATTACAAAATGTTGCTGGAGCATTTGTTAGGCCAAATGGCATAACTAGAAACTCGTATGAGCCATACCTCGTCACACAAGTAGTTTTATGCTCATCCCCATCAGCAACCCGCACTTGCCAATACCCCGACCGCAAGTCCAATTTCGTGAAGATAGAGGCTCCGCACAATCTATCCATCAAATCCTGAATTAAAGGGACAGGATATTTGTTTTTGATTGTTACCTTATTGAGTGCTCGGTAGTCCACACACATGCGAAGGCTTCCATCCGCCTTCTTTTGAAACAGCACCGGAGCACCATATGGAGCCTTGGAAGGGCGGATAAATCCCGAGTCAATCAGCTCTTCCAATTGTTTCCTCAGTTCTGCCAATTCCATTGGCGACATTCGATAAGGGGCTTGAGATGGTGGCTTTGTCCCCGGCACCAACTTAATTCGATGGTCGATGTTTCTCCTAGGTGGGAGTTTCTTCGGTAGCTGAGGCGGCATCACATCTTCGAATTGCTGCAGCATGCTAGCAATTTCGTTTGGCACCTCCCCACAATAGTCTGCCTTCTCATCAACTATTGTCGCAAGAAACACTTCCCCTCCCTTCCGCAATGCTTTGTCAAGAGCAATTGCCGAAACCAAGCTCTTCCCCCCTTTCACCGCTTTCACAGCTGTGATATTGCAACATGGGACGAAACATGGGCATCCCTCACTTGCAATCATGACTCCATTGAGATATGGCATCAAAACTATCTTGGCTTTTCGTAAGAAATCTAGACCAAGAATAATATCGTAATCGTCAAGATTTACGACCAACACATCATGCTTACCTCTCCACTGATCCAGTATTATCGGCACATCATAAGACATCCCAGCAATTCTCTGTGCCTTCGAGTTTACTGCCTTCATGGATGTATGGCTATCACTCAGCCGCAAGCCAAGTTCCTTCACCAGCCGATCTGCCACAAACGTGTGGGTTACTCCTGAATCCAGCATAGCATTCACGTTTTTGCCGTTTATCCCAATCCCCACATACATCAGGTTGTCCGTAGCCCCTGACTTTCCCTTCCGCAATGTATCAATCCTCGCCAAGTCTTCCTCGACAGGGCAAGTTTCGGCAGCCGCATCCCCCGATTCTGCTACCAGGCAGTTTATCACACGCATGGGATTGACATGCGTAACTACCCCCTCATCCTCATCGCTACCCCCAGCCCGGATAGCATTCAACTTCTCTCGCTTCGGGCATTCCCTCGCAAAGTGAGGTCCATCACAAATGAAGCAACTAAAGTTCGGTTTCGGACTCTTACCTTGTGCACCCATAAACTTGGCCTTGCCCTTCTCTGCGGCAGTAGCCTTCGATGCACCCCCACCGAATTTCTTCTTCATCTTATCCTCCTTGTTCCTTCCCTTAGCCTTGAAGGAGGCGGATGTATAGCCCTCTCTAGTAGTTGATTTGAAATCAACCAAACTGTCCGCAGCAGCAATAACGGAGGACAGATCCTTCACGTTCTGTCGTCTTAGTTCCGCTTGCGCCCAAGTTTGCAACCCAGACATGAAGTTGAACAGCCTGTCCTCCTCAGACATATTCTCGATGTCGAGAATTAAAGAACTGAAAGATTTAACATATTCGCGAACTGACCTTTCATGTTTGAGCCTTTTCAATTCCTCCCGTGCCATCCACGACGCATTATTGGGAAGGAATTGCTCCTTTAGCTCCTGCTTGAGACGATCCCATGTCTCAATCTTTGGACGTCCAGCACTTAAGTCATCTTTGGTTCTCGTCCGCCACCAAAGTTTCGCATCACCCGTGAGGTACATCACGGTAAGATCTACTTGTTCAGCCACGCCGATCTTAGCAACACTAAAGTATTGCTCCATGTCCCATAAGAAATTCTCAAGTTCTTTGGAACTTCTTGCCCCACCAAAAGACTTCGGTTCAGGCAACTTAGGCTTCGATGTACTTACCCCAATAGGAGTGTTTCGCACGGCCCTTTTCAGAAGAGCAATCGCCTCTTCGGCAGCTTCCAATCTTTCACTTGATTCTGCCGCAAGAGAGATGTACAAGCTCTCAGCCCTTTCAGCGCATTCCATAGCATCCTTCAAGCGATCCATGATGGAACGTTCCTCGTCTTCTTCCTCATTCAACCCTATCAAGGTTTCAAGACGCATCAACCGTTCCCGAATACTTTCCATGACTTCTGCTGCACGTTAAAATCAACCGTGCTCTGATACCAATTGTCACGGGGTTAAATTTTTCGCAACACAATTCAACCCAATGCGGCAGTCTAGTCCCAACTAAACTCAGCCTTGCCTCCCCTTTTCGCTCGTGTTTCCTACGACTATGTGTTTCGCTCACCCAACGAAGTTCCCACAATTGCCAAGTCGTATAATAAGGAACAAACACAAGCAAGCACACAAGTTTACAAGAATACCTCTCAACCTTTATTTATCTCATCAACAAAGGATTACACAATACAAGTGTGTGTGCTATGCACAAAATCGCATGCTACACAGCAGAGGCTTGGCAGCCTATTTATAGACAAGTGTGAGTTGCTAGGCTCACCCATAATCCCTATTTTTCAGGCCATAATGGGGCACTTACTCCCCATGATCTCCATGATCTCTCATTTTCGGGGCATAGTGGAGCACTTGCTCTCCCATTAACTTAGTGGCTTACATAGTGGAGCACTTCCTTCCCCACTCAGCTGCCACTTCCCCACATTTTGCCCCAATGATACAGCCATATTCTGGCCTATCCGCATGGCAGTCCCTACTGCCTATTCTGTTGCGTCAGCTGCTGACTTAGAAGGTCCATCCCCTAAGCTTCCACGTCCATGCCAAGTCGCAAGCTCAACGACTCGCATAGACCATTGCACGCTGTCTGCCGAATTCGTTTCTGCCTACGCAAGGCTGCCGCTGTCCATCGCTGCCGAATTCTAGGCTATGTGCCTTCGTTGGCGCATCCCCGCGCCTAGAGCCTTAACACACGGCCTCTAAAGAAAACGGACGCTGCGAGGAATCTAATATGATTGAATAAATTTTCTCACCGTCAAGGAATGCTACACAGGCCGATGAAGCACCACAACGTCCTCCCACTCATTGACACTTGCAAGCCTTTTTTACTTTTTATTATCTTCTATTAGTGTAAAACTAGTAAGATGACTTATATAAAAAATATTTTAAAAAATTAAGATTTAAAAATGTTAGATTTTTCTGCAAAACTATATCCAAGAATCTTGGATTTGATTGCAACATCTAACCCAAGAATAATATTTGTAATATTAATAATAATATTAAACTTTCATAACCCAAGTTTAAGTAAATTTGGTTGCAATACCAGACCTAATAACCTTGGATGTGAGTCTGGCTGTAAAGTTGTATAATAAAAATATAATAATTAAATAGATTAAGTAAAAAAAACATATAAAAAACCAACATGAAGAAAATAACTAATAAAAAAAAAGAAAAAAAAATCTGAATTAATTAGGTTAACTCTTCAAATCAGGTTAATCCGTTAAATATTAGATTTGTGTCGTGAAAGTTTGATAACTAAATAGAAAAAGAAATTGACAGGTTACCCCAAAATTAACTCGGCTAACCCGTCAAACCCGAGATCTGTGTCATAAAAGTCTAATAATTAAATAGAAAAAATTCAATATTAAGAAAGTAAATTAAAAAACAAAGAAAAAATAAAAAAGCTAGAAAAAAGCTAAAGACATCATCTTTTTTACTGTGGACTGCATTGTGCAGTCCACACTAAAAGCCTTAAAAAGGGAAAGAAAAGGGGGAAAAAAAGAGGCATACCTATGGGTTATTTTTTTTTTCTTGCATGGAAAATATAAAAAAGACTAAGATCTAATAGTGTTAGGTCTTTCTTCAAAGATATGCCCAAAAACCTTAGGTCTAACTGCAATGTTTGACCCAAGAGTAATATTTATAATATTGATAATAATATTAAATTGACATGACTCAAGAACCTTGAATATGGGTCTGACTGCAAGATCGTGTCATAAAAATATGATAATTAAATAGATTAATTAAAAAGAAAAAACAAAGAAAAAAACTAACATGAAGAAAAAAAATTAATGAAGAAAAAGAAAAAGAAAATATGAATTAACTGAGTTAACTCTTCAAATCAGGTTAACCCATCAAACTTGTGATTCATGTTTGGAATTCATGTCATGAAAGTTTGATAGCTAAATAGAAAAAAAAAAGTTGATGGGTTAACCAAGAATTAACTTAGTTAACCTGCAAAACCAGGTTAACCAGTCAAATTCGGGATATGCGTCATGAAAATCTGATAATTAAATAGAAAAAAATTTAACATTAACAAATCAAATTAAATAAAAAAAATAATAAAAAGAAAAAAACTTTGGGTTACCTTGTCGAACCAGGTTAACCCGTTAAACGCGGGATCCATGTCATAAAAGTCTGATAACTAAATAAAAAAATTTAACATTAACAAAAGAAAAAAAACAAATAAAAATGGACGGGTTAACCCAAAATTAACTAGATTAACCCATAAAATCAGGTTAACCCATCAGACCAGGGATATATATCATGAAAGTCTAATAACTAATTAGAAAGAAATTTAACATTAACAAACTAAAGTAAATGAAAAAAAATAATTAAAAAAACAAAAAGAACTCCGGGTTAACTGATCAAACCAGATTAACCTGTTAAACTTGGGATCCTTATCATGAAAGTATGATAACTAAATAAAAAAATATTTAACATTAACAAAATCAAAAACAAAAAAAAATAAACGGGTTAATCCAGAATTAACTGGGTTAACCCGTGAAACCAAGTTAACCTCGTGAAACCTAAGATATGTGCTATGAAAGTTTGATAACTAAATAGAAAGAAATTTAACATTAACAAACTAAAATAAATGAAAAAAATTAATTAAAAAGAAAAAAATCTGAGTTAACTCGTGAAACCAAGTTAACCTATTAAATCCGGGATCAATGTCATAACAATCTAATAACTAAATTAAAAAAATATTAACATTAATAAATTAAATTAAACAAAAGAAATTTTATTAAAAGAAAAAAACAAAGAAAGAAAAAAAAGCTAAAGGCATCAAAAAAAGAAAAAATTAAAAAAATTAAAAAATAGCTTAAATTAAATTAAACAAAAAAAATTATATAAAAAAAAAACAAAGAAAGAAAAGAAAAGCTAAAGGTATTAAAAAATAAAAAAAAAAGAAAAAAAAAGAAAAATTGCTCAAAAAAAAAACAACTTAAGAAATGAAAAAAACAAAAAAACAAAAAAAAAAGAAAAAAATTAGCTCAGCCTTTCACTATGGATTGCTACAGTAAACGGCTGAGCAGTTTTAATTTTTTTTTAATATCAAATCACCCTTGTATCAACCTTAATATAATGCCAACAAAATGAAAACCTAAAAATCCCGAAAAAAGACTTAAATAAATGTTGATTTAAATGGTAGTTTAGTAAATTTACTACGAAAAAAAGTTGAAAACACGTAAAATCCCTTATAAACAAATTATCTTAATTTTGTTTTCAAGGATAATATAGATATTTTAATGTTCATAAAAGAGGGAAAAGACCGTGGTGCTCCTGAGAAAATTAAAAATAACAAATGCACTATGGGAAAAAAGGCATTTTGCCCCTGAAGGCTTCTTGGTTAATTTGTTCTCGGGAAAAATCATCTATTCACAGTGTTTTATCTTCGGTGCTACAGTACTTTCTCAACATTATCTGGCTTTTGTTAATTGACAACGTTGTTGTTAATGTTTTGTGCCGCCATTTCATAACGGGTTACTGACAAATCTACGTGCAACTAGGATTTTTTTTTTTTTGTCAGTGTCATGTGTCATGCGAGGTAAATTATTATTTTTTTATATAAAAAATATTCAAAGTAATAATTTAATTGAATCTAAATTAACCTTGCTTAACTCGCAATGCAGAATAACACAAGGAAAAAAAAGAAGAAGAAATGCTATAGTCCTAATAAGCTAATTTTAAAAGGTAAAATTAATTTTTTAAAAAAATAAAAGGTAAACATCTAAGTTAATTCGAGTTCACTTTACAAATTTATGGTGAACTCCTCTGAATGTTTTTTTTTTTTTTAAAAAATAATGTTTTGGGTCTTGGAAATCACAAATTTAGACAAAAGGAACAGGCTTGAAAGAAGGCTTCGATTAATTTCAATGACACCAGCCCAGGTGGTTTTAGATCCATGAATCCACTTCAAGCCCAACCCCTGGAACCTCAAGAAGGTCTCTGCTTATTTGGGCCCCAAGCTGACGACTGGCCTGCAACAACTTTACAAAATTTCATTTAAAGGAGATTGATCTCACTCTCTTTAATTAATTAATTTACGGACGCAGTAGACTTGCCATGCCAAGAATAAATTTCTCTAATTTGCACGCAAAAGGAACTTTATTTTTGGACAATTAATTCTGTAAGGCAGAAAAAACATTTTTTTTAATTAGTGAGCCTCTAGCTTCTTACTTAGAAAATATGTGTTCTCTTTATTATATTGTGGCCGGTCTAATAAAATTCTTTTTTTGTTCATGTTCACAATATATATTATATAGTATTGTGTGTGGTCCCTTGATATGTAATGGTGATATCATCATATTAATTATTAAAGACAATATAGTTATTTCTTGAAATTAAAAATATAATATTCACTGTAAAAGATTGAATAATATATTTGAAAAAAAATATAAAAAAGAAAAAAGAGAATAATAAAAAAAAGTAGTAGAATAGTCTGTTTTTTTATTTGATTTCAAGCTCATTTATTATTGGATTGAGCTAAAATTTTGACAGTAGATTTTAGATATATTTCTATTTATTTTGAATGGATAAATCGGAGATTGGTGGTGTGAAAACTAATTATTTTAACAAAAAAAAGTTGATAGTATTGTGAGTTTATCTCAAATATTTCTTCTTTAATATTGTTGTAATAGTTGTGAACCTATTATTTATTGATAGTAGAAGTTGTTAGATGAACTATGATTTTGTGGTTTTTCCACGTAAAAATCTTGATATTATTTATGTAATTGTTGTATAATATTTGTTGATTCTAATTTTATTGCATGTAAAAAAAATTAAAACTTATAAATTATAAATTAATTTGAGTAGATTAATATCCAATTATTTATTCCTATTTTTCCCGACATATAGCATAAACATAACCGACTGAAGCACCTCAAACTTTTGTTTCATAATTGATGTAGCAGTAGAATACGGTAATTTGCTAGCTTCTCTTTGCTGCTGGGACTTGAAAGATCGTCATTTCCAATCTCAAGCAACATAAAACAGTCATGTTTCCAGGAATTTGCTGTGAGAAAGGTTAAAAAGCCGAACGTAAAACTTCAGCAGCGATACAGCAGTCAAACGAGGTAGCATGAATCACGAAAAGTTTTTCTAGAGTATTATAGTTATAAATCTATCCGAGATTTTATCCAAGCATGTTTTATTTTGAACTAAATTTCTTTATCAAGGGATATCGTTTTGTTTTTTTTTTAAAAAAACATAAAACAACCTTGTCGGCTAGCGAAACCTTGATATAGTTATAATTAAGATACGATCACGCATTTATTTATTTCAGTTATTCTTAGAAATATTTGTTCAATGATTTTTATATTTTTATAGTTTTTAGTTATGGGATTTGAATCTCAAGACAATAGTGAAATTTTTAAATTATATAATCATAGCATGAAAAAGACTTAGCTATAAGATCGTTGGGTATTTAGAGTATAAGACACAAACGTAATAAAAGGTTCAGATACTGAATTCTTATAATCTATCCTCTTAGATGCTTTGAAGACTTATCGATTTTGATATATGTAAGATGATTTTACTTCTAAGTTTTTACACATAACAATTCGGATAGAAATGACTTGTGAATTAAAAAAGAAATAAATCAGTATTTATAATTTGCCTTTTATTTTGCCATTACTTGAAGACGTTGCATTTTACAATGTGCAGCAAATTAAGAAGCTAAGGGAAAGA
>NW_011499853.1:1843106-1853128 GCF_000495115.2 Populus euphratica
GGGAAAGAGAGAAAAAACCCTCACTGGAAAGGCAGAAGCAGAGAAGGCCGAGCAAAATCTTAGGGCGAATGACAGAAAGGGTAATGTTAGTATATTACTCAAGAAAATGATTTATCCTGTTTGCATCATTTAGAATGGCTCTGAAATGAGTCTCTCTTTATTTTTTAATTTTATTTTTTATCTAAAGGTTTGTTGTTTAATGGTTTGGTAGTGGTTATTTTTTAAAAATATTTATTATCTAGAAATAATAAAATGATATATTTTTTTAAAAATAATTTTTTACATTAATACATTAAAATAATAATAAAATAATTTTAAAAAAATAAAAATATTTTTTTAAAAAACATAATATCAACCACATTTTCAAATATTATTATGGTATTTGAAACATGATTTTTTTTTTTTTATGGGTATATTTGCTGTTATGCAGGTGCCGTAAAATGGCTAGAGGCAAAGAAGCTTTTGCATCAGCAAATTGAAAATAATAGAAATAGCCAACCATGCCTTCAAAATCAGGCACGAAGGCTTACAGAAGATTTCATTTCATGATAACCACTCAAATTCAATTCTGTGAACCTTTAACCTTTCATGAAATTTCAGATAAAAATGCTCAAAGGTCAAAGCTCGAGCTTAAAGAGTTGACGCCCAAAGCACTGGGCTCCAAAGGAGGGAACTTGGGCTCCCCTGGGCTACAAAGAGCTAGATTGCATTGCCTTAGATCCATCTCATTATCCTCACACACCCTTCTATTTTTTATTTCTTGAAAAATTGACACTTGTATAGTTTATGCCAAACAATTGAATCTCGTTCCTTGCTTCCATGGATTTCTTTTATGGATGATAGAAAATTTAATTCTGGTTTTTTTTTTTGCAATTAAGTCATAGTTAAAAAACGAATATATATATATATATATATATATTTGAAAATGTGCATGGTTAAGACACCCATCCAAAAATAGAAATGCATGATAAAAATCTAGTGAATCAAATTGAGGGGGATTTAAAAATATTTCTTTTAATTATTAAAAAAATATTGTTGGCTTTTAAAAAAGAATACTATTTGAATTTAATTACTTTGGGGAAAAAAGTAGCAAATTAATGTGTAAGAAGTTGTAAAGGCATGTTTTTCTCACCAGCTCCTGCACCTGGTTGATTCTATGGACTGTAATTTAGCCATTTAAGGCTGTGCATGACCGCCATATAAAATTGTTGCCACGTAGTTAAATCTCTATAAAGTAATATTCTTGGAATTATATAAAAAATTATAAATTAATTGTGATATTATTTATTGAATTAAATATTTTTAAAATTTTAAATTTAAATTGAGATTAAACAAAAATATTATTTAATCAAGTTTATTAATTTATTGAGTATCAATCTCTCTTGATTGTTTTATTTCTCTTTTAAAAACACTGTTTTCACTGGCTCACACCTAGAGGTAAATATTATTTATTTGAAACTGCAAAACCATTCTAAATTTAAATATCAATTTTTGTTTGAATTAAAAAATAATTGAATCTAAATTATTTTGATTTTTCAAATTTAATTTTCATAATTTTTAATTCATTTTGAATAAAAAATCAAATAGTTATTATATTGTTGCTATTGCTATCATCATCATAAAAAAAAATCCTAAATACTTAAAAAACTCCATCAATTACCAAGAACAATTTCTATAATTGTGGCAATAGGGATTTCAGGATTGAGATTGTGATTTTTATGAATTGCGTTTGATACTTTATTTGGGTAACTGTATTTTAATTGCTAAATTGTGATTATGAATTAATATCAATGCACATAACAAGTCCCCAATTCCAAGTTCTTTGAAGCCACGGTCTATTGCAAGTAATTTTAGCACTGATCATGTCTGGCTTATCTCTGATCTTGATTTTGAAGCATAAATTTTATTTTGAAAAATAAAAAAAAGTTGTTTATTTTAAAAATTTTCAAGATCCAAACTTAAATATATCTCAAGTTTGGTTGATCGAAAACCAAACTGAAGTATTTGAAACCAAGATCAGATAGTCAGTACCCCTTGTAACATAGTATGTGTTTAGCTCTTGCACACACATTATGGATGATGTAGCATTTAATTATTGATTTAAGAATGAAAAAAATATAAATAATAGAGATATATTATCTTTGTATCTCATGTTTTGAAAATATATATAAAATTTCATTTTAAAATGACATGTATTTTTTTATATATCTTCGTTTTCATTTCTTCAATCAAATACGTTTTATTTTTATTTTCATTATTTTTGTTTTTTCTATTCCAAAACAATAACTAAACCCTATCTAAGATCCAATAACATCCATAAACTCAAGAAGCTAAATTTTAGAGTTTCCAGGTTTTTTTCTTTTATTATTTAAATATATCCTTGTTATGTGTAGTGTGTGTATAATAATGCAAATGCATGTGTTTGCTTTGATTTTTCTTCTCCAACAATTTTCAATCATTTTCAAACATCTCCAACTCTTTCTAAATGGTTATTTTCCTCCATTTTCTTCGTAATTCCGTCTTTTTTTCCACACCATCACCATGTCTAGCCCTTGAGCTAAACAAACTCTCTTTCTCTCTCTTTTATGATCATTTCTTTATCAAGTAGTGAGGTCTTTGTGAGTTTTAGCCCCCTACAATTAATCCTTCACTTCTTGAAACATATATTTATCGGTATTTTTTTTTTATAATCGATGAAATATTTTGAACTTCAAACAATTTTTATAGGATATTGCAATATATCTTAAAATAACTTCAAGGTCATAGTCTCCACCCTCCAAACATCAAGAAGCAGGCATTCAATTCTGTAGCAGCTAGCCACACGAAAGGTGCTGGGAAGTGTTGAATATTCTCATTATTATCGACCCACCTTCTCTTGTTGGTGTCTGAAAAGCACCTTTCACTCTTGCACAGCTAAATAGTGCCTCAAAGGGTAAGCGCGTTGGGCGCGGGGGAGAGAAGAAAGAATTTTATGGCTAGCTAGAGATCAATTCAAGATGATTCACCGGATTCTTGACGTGTAATAACGTTTGAAGCTCCGGCATGAAATACATTCATATCATGCATGACTAGCAAACTAGGGAAAGTGACATATTTACAAGTAGAAGTCATTGACCTAGAAAACAAATGTATAAAGTTGTCATCCTAGCACTAAAAGAAAGGTCAGTGTCCAATACTAATAGAAACTTGGATGTCACATATTATAAAGCTAACAAAAATAATGTTGCACGAACCATATTATGCCTCCACGAACGGAAATTAAAAAGGAAAGAAGGAATCAAAGTGGGGGACCATGGCTAGATACAATTAAGCTAATACAAAATTATCAATATTGTTATTTTACTACTTGCTTCAAGATTTTGAAAAATTTACCCAAGTTCAATGATGGCTTTATATACAGTAATTTAAGTTTTGAGGTTGTCTTTTTCAAAAGATAATCCATTCATTGACCTGAACTAGCTCTACAATGGAGGCAAAAATGAAAGGGGCTCTCTCATTTTAAAAGTAGATAACTTTGACATTGATTAATTAGTTGAATAATTAATAGGGTCGTCCAATTTCAATATATATAATGCAAGGTATGTTGTGGAATTTGATCATATGCACATCATAACAAATATTTGTCTGCTAAAATATATCTATTTCATCATTTTGTTTCAATCGTTACAGTTTATTAAATTTTTTCCAAGTAACCATAACATTGTTTTTTATGAATAATACAATAATTGACATGAAAACATCCATATAGAACTACGGCAATATTACAGATATAATAAATTAGTTACCGGCCCGATCTTTCAGAATCCTAGCTAGGTTAATGAAGCAGGCCGATCTGCTCTTTCTATGGAGTAAAAAGTATATTATTATTTGGAATTCAATCACTATCAGAGAAGAAAAAAGCTACGAAAAACCTCAACATAAAATACTTTATTGTCTTTCGCTGATGAGAATTACTTTCATGAAAAACTTTCACCGGAAATTCCTGATGAAACAGTGATGAAATGAAAAAAATATTTCATTATTTTTTTGTTGTTAAAATAATATTTGATGAGATTTGAACCGATAATAGTTAATAATTGAGATTTTAAAATATAATACATATAATTTTTTAATAATACTTTCTTTCAAATAAAAAGTTTTTAGAGCTTTTAATATATATATATATATTATTTTATATTTTATTTTTATTAAATAAAATAGAAATCGAAAGATCTGAACTTATAACCATTAGATTAATAAAACTTTAATACTATATAATTTTTTTAATATAATAATTTAAGTTATTAAATTGAGAAGATTCTTAAACTATATAAAAACGTTGCAATTGATTGATAACAAAGACTGGTGTTTCACCTTTTCAAGCATTCGGTGTTCAAGACTTCGAATTATAGTAGAATCCTGGTTAAATTGTTGCTTTGAAAAAATCTCTCTCTCATTCAATATGTGATCACTGCATTTGTTGGATAATTTTTGCTTAACATTGGCCAGAATGTCATTTCCCATGCTGTTTATATACCCCTTTCCCCCCCCCCCCTATAATGCAAGTCAATCAGGTGAATGTTACTTGATTTCTTTGGCACCAAAGCCTTAATTTTTGGCATAATAAGAGCAATCAGGCCTCAATCAACGTAATTTCTCTAATTTTGTTTCTTTTCTTATCTGAGCAATGTACTGATGCATGCTATACATGAATTACATGGAATGACAGGATACAAGTTTTACATTTCCTTTGACATTAAGGTCCTAAATTGTTCCCTTTTCTTTCTTTTTTTTTTTTTTTTGCAAATTATTTCTTCTTTGGTTGCTAATAAGAGTGGTAGCAATGGCATTGTGATGAAGACTCAATTTCTTAATTTTGTTCAATGCCGTGTAGGCACTGAAAGAAATATTGATTCTTTCTACAAGGATGTAGTCGACTGCCTACTTTGGAACTAGCTCTATTATGGAGGCAAAAACTGAAAGGGACCCTCTCATTTTAAAAGTTAATATAACTTTGACATTGATTAATTAATTTAATAATTTATAAAGCCGTCCAATTCCGATATATATAATGTAAGGTATCCATGGAACTTGACCATATGCACATTATAATAAATGTTTGTCTGCTGAAATATCTATTTCATTGCTTTGTTGTTATTATGTTTTGGCCACACAATGTTTTTTTCTTTTTCTTAACAATAAAAATAATGGACATGAAAATACCCATACAAAATTAGAGCATACTGCAGATATTAATAAATTAGTTACCGGCCCGGTCTCTCGGAATCCTAGCTGGCTTGACGGAGTAGGCTAATCTGCTCTTTCTATGGAGTGATAAAAAGTATAGTATTACTTGGAATTCAAAGCCACCTAAGGTCCAAAAGGAAGAAGAAGGGTAATTGGCCTTCGCATCTTTCAGAACATACATTTTCTTGATTGCTAAAGGCAATTTGTATCTTCGGGTCGATCCAGAGACAGAAATGTTGGATTTCTTTCTTATGATAATAACATTGATACTAACCATCGCTTGATTGGTAGAGTTCTTCAAAGTTGTTTTCATAATATTTTGTCTTGATTTATCGAAAGAATCAATGGATTTTGAACTACGAAATAAAAACAATCATCTCCCATGATATCATTATATTTGAGAAAGATCATGATTCCTGAACTACACGTTAGAAGGACTTCCATGAGAATATTGGATTGGAGCTCAGGAAGAACAAAGGTTAAAGAGCCCTACTTGGCCATTACATTGTGTCAAACAAACTAGAAATGTGCAAATGACCTGCCTTGATTTTCCTTTTCATTTTATGAACCACAAATTCGATGGAATTATGTGTTAAAATTAGCAAGTGCATGATTTCTATGTTTCTCTGCAATGTCAATGGGCTCGTGAATGTAAGGATCAACAATGTTTACATGTGTTTGTTCTCTAAGAAAAATTAACAATCTGTTGGATCCGTACTCTCGATATTGAGGAGTAACATCTCTAAATGTTTACATGCTGCCGGCCTCAAGTTGAGTGTTAAGAAGAAGAACGTCAGATCCCAATCATCCCTCCAAGTGCTTCAACAAAAACTATATACTAGTCAATGTTACACCGCACCAAGTTATATTATCATGTGGACTGTGAAAGGTTTCTGTAAGAATGTAATAGAGCATTAAAAGTAACAATAAATAATTGAACTGTCCATTTCAAGGCTGGCACATCTATCTGGTGGGCTTGTATTTTTCAAAAATTTTGAAAAGAAATTTAATTAATACTTTTTATATGTTTTAAAGATAAAAAAGTATTTTAAAATAAAAAATACTTTAAAAAATAATTTATATTACCTTTCTAAACGTGCTCTATATCAATAAAACCGGACGCATCTGGACCGTGTTTTTATATATATAAGAGAAGGAATATTAAGCTACCTACGCATAAAGCCACCAAGAACTCGATAAAGGAAATAGTGATTCAATGTCTAAAAAGTCCAAGGGGCAAACATTGGAGGGAACAAAATGTCTGCCAGTTTTGAGGGACCCCTCAAAATAAGAAACCGTAAAACTTCTGTCCATGCTTTGAATTCTTGTGAATTTCTTATCAAGGCGGTGTGGAATAAGATTAGTCAAGAGAGCTATTGTAGGCTACATTTGGCCGCCCCATGACCAAGAGCATGCCTACGTCCCCTCACCACTAATGGCAGACGTTGAAATCTGCTTGGAATCACTTGCTTTGCCTCTTGCGTTATGGTAAAGATTGAAAATTCAGAGTAGCGGGTAATTATTAAATTAACTCTTTCGTATAACCATAGTAAAATCTTGACTAGAAGAAAATTAAGCTGGCAGGGAAAAAAATGTTCCTGTACCTGGCAACTTGTCTTGATGGGAAAATTCATGAGAGGAAAATGCAGATCCAGTTTGTATGTTTAGTTCTCTTATCTTGGCTGGAATGTCAGACATATATACAACCAAACTTAAAACCCAAATTAAATATGACCTTTTTTCCTGCTTGATCTTGTGTTGAAAGGGTTAAGCATGCATTGGATGGCTTCTCTGATTTGTTTTTTGAATTAGTTTTAGGGTAGAAGGATAAAATTGCTCATCCCCGAGACTTGTTCAAATTCTCTTGCTTTGTAAAACCAAGTGACGTTATTAAACAGTACTGATTCACGTAATCACTAATCGTGCTTGAAAGAGTCTCATCTTTGAAAGGGGCAAATTGTGCTGGACATCCCATGGAAGACGATGATGCACTGTGATGCAATCAAGAGGAAATTTACAGGCATGGAGCTGCTCATATGTGAGGGCGAGAGAATCTTTTATTGTTAGCGTTCGAAGGAGACGTTTTCAATGCACTGTGCTTTGAATAGGCCAGAGTCCCATGCAACTTTCGTGAACACTGACTGGCCAGCCAGAAACAGGCATACACGCTGATGCCATCGCTCGCACATTCATGTGCACCCTCCCCTTTGAGATGGTAAAACCAAAATTTTGAAAACTCCTAAAGCTGACAATTCAGGGTACCTTGATTGGTAGAGAAAGAAAGTTAAAAATAGCAATAAAAACTAGATCACTTACACTGTTGTGGCATTACATTGATGTTCCTATCGTGCTACAGAAACAATTATAAAGCCCAATTCAGAGAACAAATGCTTTTCCATGCCTGAAACCTAATATCTAGACCTCATCAGTTACTTGGAAGTGATGAAAATAATCTGAGAGGCCTGGGTTCAAATTACATGTGTAGGAGAAACCCACTAGCTATACTTGTCTCTTTCCGTTTCTGGGACCTTGTCAATATTGGTTAGTGACGCCTCGATTCAGTCCTTGCGGCTTGATATCAACATAGCCAAAATCAGCAAAATATTGGTAGCAATTAGTGGCCACTTCACTAGATTTGTCTTGAAGCAAAAGGCCATTGAAAAAATCACTAGGAAAACCAGGTTCGGAATCCATCAATATCCCAACATCCTCAAGACCACCGTTAGTACTAGGCACTGAGAGACCCTTGCTATCCATAGCAAGTGAAGAGGAATCTGAAATGGTCGAACCTTCTTGAGATGGAGAAACAATGTGAATACTGTTCATTGAAAATTCAGACATGTCAATGACCCCAGGGAAACTAGAAAATTGGAATTGGTTTGGACTCAAGTTCTGGGAAGTGCTATTGATAATAGGTTCGTAGCCAGTATCAGATAAGGCAGGCAATGTTCCTGAAATTTGAGTTAATGAATAATGATCAGAGAAGGTGACAGAACTTTCGGTTTCAGCTTTGGGGACATAAAGAATAGGAGATGTTGAGCAAGGAATGGCATGAATATTAGCAACTTTAGCGGGGGCATTGATAGGGTTGTTCTTGATTGTGAGGCTTATTTTTCCTGCAAGAATCTTCTTTTTCAATTTGGTGTTCCAGTAATTTTTCACATCGTTGTCAGTTCTTCCAGGCAGTTGAGCAGCTATGAGAGACCATCTAAACGAAACAACAAGTTGGAGTAATTAATTATGAATCAAATGGTTGCATGACAGATATAAACAAATTCCATACAGTAAAAAAGGACCAAGCGAAGCTTTGTATATATAGACAAGACACGTACAATAATTATGTAGAATCGAATAAGGCTTCAACCGAAAAAAAAAAACAAATTAAGTAGACCCGGAAACTTACCTGCTTCCCATTTGACTATAGAGAGTGCATATGATGTTGTCTTCTTCTTCAGTAAAGCCTCCATGTTTGATGTCTGGTCTGAGATAATTAAGCCATCGTAGCCGGCAGCTCTTGCCGCATCGCTTAAGGCCTGTGACCGATAAGATCATAAATCAAGGTTTAGCTCTTGAATAGGCAGGAAATTGAAGGGGTTCGACTACTTACTTGGCTACACTACAAAGCAAGAAAGCATGGACAATTGGCGCATTACCTTGCGTGCAAATCAAACATATGCAAAGAAAAGCAATTCAATATTGTAAAATTATTTCAGTTATATGTAATACAAAAGAAATTATATATATGCTAAAGACCAATTAACTACTAAAGAAATTGAGCAAAATGGCCCTAATAATTGGGCTGATCAAACCTAGGAAAAGCTGCTCTATACAAACTTGAAATGATGCAGGAAAATATGAGTAATACCCTGGAACCAGGAACCAAGATCAGTACTATAACGAGTCAAACCACAGTCTGCCTTTTCTTACACAGCTATAGTACACAAGTCCAAGAAAAGAAATCAGTAGCACCGGAAAGGCTTGTTTTTTACTGAAAATGTTTGAGCAAACAGGAAAAATAACACAGCACTAATTGTTGATGGTCAAAATGTCTGCAATTAGCACTGGAGAACAAGAATGTTAATTTGATAAGATGGAAGAGAGGAGTGGGGGAAGCAAGCAAGACTTCCTGTATTATCTTTTGATGCATTTGCAATATTGTAGATGAAAACATACATGGAAATTAAATGAACATAATCCCTCTAGGCCTCTCAGCATCTGACTCGACTGATATTTAGTAATTAAGCTAAAATCCTTAACGAAAAGAAAATGAAGAAAATTCCCCTCAAGGAAATTGTTCTCAGGCAAAGCCAACATGTGTGTGTGTGTGTGTTCGAGAGAGAGAGATTACCAGCTTTTTGAGGCAAAGCAATCCAGTTACCACCAGTGCCATGAGTTTCAAGGTAGCTTTTGAGAGTGGCATCTTCCTCAGGAGACCATGGTCCTCTTTTCACGTTTGCTTTGTCACAACAAGGAGCTCTCCCCATTTCTTTTTGCTTCCAATTCACTCTTTAAGTCTTCTCCAACAACAAGCTACTTACCTACAAGCCAAGAATAGAGAAAGAGAGGGGGGAGAGGGGAGGAAGAGGAGGAGGAGGAGAGTTGAGACACGCAAATGCCTAGGGAAAAACAGTGGGCTAGCTTCTATGGTGAAGGATATAAAGTTGGTCCAGCAGCTGATGGTACCCAGACCTTTTAATTAGAGAAGAACCTCTTGACATTTTATGACTTCTTCTTTTTTAATTTTATTTATTGAACATTTTTTTTTCTATAATATTTTAGCTCCTCCATCAGCAGGA
>NW_011499853.1:1853153-1878919 GCF_000495115.2 Populus euphratica
CCCCCCCCACCAGCAGGAAGCAGTCAACAACCACACCATTTGAAATGTTAGATAAACAAGACTAGGCACGTTCAAAAATATCACCACCCGCTTCCTTATAAGCTTGTATATGATTTTAATTATCGAGGTAATATTGGTAATTTAATTTAATATAATACTACTTTAATTGGTCACACAAAGAGTGCTTTGTTCTGGTTCCACTTATATGCTTTACTTAGTTCAGTTAAAATCATAAAATAAAAAGATTTAGGTGTGTTTAAAATTGTGATATAATATGCTTTTTAAAATAGCTTTTTGTTTAAAAATATATTAACATAATTTTTTTAAAAAATTGTTTTTTGTATTTTACATTAGCAAAACCTTCAGAAAATAGTAAAAAAATATAAATTTAATATTTTTTTAATCTAAAAACAACAAAAAATAAAAGCATAAGTTGTGGCAACCACCTCATTGGTGTGTGAATGTTTAAGGCCAAACCTAATAAAATGAAAGTTATAGACATAGAATTAAAAAGATTAATATGTTTCTTTATATGCTAGAAATTTATTTTAAAATTGTTTTAAAAATAAATTTATTATATGCCTTAATTTCTATATTTTCAACTAAAAATATTTTTGTTATTTTTATGTATATTCTTTATGTCTTTAAACACAAACTAAATGCAACCTAATCCTGTTTCTATTAGCACAAATGATTTGTATCGGCAAAGATGATTCGTTAGTTGATTAAAAATAACATAAAATAATATTTTTTAAAATATATTAAATCTATGTGAGAGATGTTTTTGAAAAGAAGAAAAAAAAAAGTCTATTTTTTATTAATTCTCCCTTTTCAGCCATTAAAAAAATATACTATTGATGGAAAAATAATTGACAAGGGAAAAATTATACAATGCATGGTGTATGAGAAAAACCAAGGGAGACAGGCAATTCCTGGTTCCCTCCTTGGATTCACATAATGTATTTGTATTATGGAGTCGTAATATAACCATGTAAAATTTAATATATTATTATTTTAATATTAAAATAATAATAATAAAATATTTGCTTTATACTTTCCAAATAAATTGTCTAATATCATTGCTACACATTTTAATTTGAATCTTAACCTAAACAAGTAATGGAGTAAAGAGTTTTTAAAGTTGAGTTGTTAGCCCAAGTTCATTGAGAGTGTTAATAAGTACCTTATAATTTGTATTTTGGTTTTTAGATTTTGTCATTATAAATATTGTTTATTTTGATAGTTTAAATCGATGTAAACAATTTTTTTTTTTTGTTGTTGAAATTCGATTACTTCTCTCTTCTCTTTTAAATAGGGACTAAAAAAATATCAAAAATAAAATTTTAAATCAAAATTAAATTAAAAAAATATTAAAGCACTGAAATTATATAATTTGTATAATTTTTAAAGATTTATGACAAAAATACATCTTTTATGAAACTTAAAGCATGTTATTCATGTTTAATGTCTTTTTTATTTTGGTCTCATTTCTTTCAATTTCATCCTTTCATAAAAAATAAAAATCAATCCATCTTCAATTAAAATTAAACTACTAAAAAAAATACACAATTCATTCACAATAATACGTGAGAGAATAAAAAGTGGGGTTTTGCATAATAAGAAAATTACACCTTTTAAAGTTATTTTTAATTAGATAGAGTTGTTCATAATTATCATAGCATGATTTTTTATAGTATTAAGAGAATGTTTGGACTGCATTCTTTAAAAATTTTATTTTTTTTTTGTTAAAAATTAATTTTTTTTGTATATTTTAAATTGTTTTGATGTTGGACTGCATTTCTTAAAAATTTATTTTTTTTGTTAAAAATTAATTTTTTTATATATTTTAAATTATTTTAATGTGCTGATCTCAAAAATAATTTTTTTTTAAAAAAAAAAAATTAATATATTTCAACATAAAAAATATTTTAAAAAATAAACACAACTATACTCCCAAACCAAAAAAAATTAACTGATACCAAACAATTAATCCTTCATGCAATAATTTTACAAAGTGATACAAATCATACTAACCTAAATTTAAAATACATCAAGTACAATTGTTATTTTTTAAAACTGCCAAGTAACTTCTATGCATGATCAATACTACCTGAAATGACCTGTAATATACTATAAGATTGTTCATTGTAATCAAATTAAAATTTTTAAAGGTTATGAAAATTCATGGTGTTTTTGAATCATTTAACCTTTGAAAAATAAAAATAAAAATATTTGGAAATGTCTGGTATAAAGAAAGGGATGTTGAGGATAAATATGGCTTGAAGAGACAACAAAATTCAACATTGTCTTTTTCTCGAAAACACAAGGGAGAAAATTTTCTTTAGCTCTAGACAGAGACAGCAAAAGTTTTAATGAATTATTTCACCCTTTATCCTCGTAAACACTACAATCCAGATTCCAGTGGCTTATCGGAGAAATTAACACCATGAACGCAGGGAGGATGAAGTGTCGTTCAATCTCCTTTCCAGTCTACTTGGACCTGCCCGGTGGTCCAAGTGTGCCTGGGCTAGCTTGGTCCAAGCATCGGTAACATTTTTTTTCCTTATAATTTTATTTTTATTTGTTTTTTTTATGTTTCATTTCATTTCTTTTTAATTTCTTATCTCATTTTTTGTATTGTATATTTAAAAAAAATATTCTTTCTCAATATTTTTTTTAATTATTCAAGATGGAGAGATTTATTAATATGGGTATACAATTTTAAACTTTAAATTAAAATTCTATCTAAAATTATGAAATTCAAACAATCTAAAAATAAAAAAAAAATGTAAAATATATTTCAAGCACAACCTAATCCATGGATAAAATATTTATTTTAAATATTTTATTCACTCTTATATCCATTTTAATAAGACAAAGAGAGAGCAATTTTTATCTTGTTCATCAAATCAAATTCATAAAAGTCCAGTTTTCTACATTTCATCTCCGTAGTTTCATTTTTTGTGTTTCATCTTTTAATTAAACACTGTTGGATAGAAGAAAAATCAAGAAGCTTTTTATATACTATTTTATATATATATATATATTACATTAACTTCTCTGTCATGATCTCGAGTCAAATCAATTTTAAAAATTTTCTTCACACACGATGTACATCATTTGAAAATGAAGTAATAATTATTTTTTAAAGTATTTTTATTTAAAATTATATTGAAATAATATATTTAAAAAATATATGTTTTATATTAATACATTAAAATAAATTAAAAATATTTTAAAAATATTTTTTAAAAAAAGAAAAACTCTTTTTCAAATTTTAGCCCACCCCCTTTAGAACCCAATACCATAAGGGGGTTCAGCATCCACATTTTTTCCTGGTTTTGAAACTTCTCTAGTCTCTAACAAAAACCCCTTCTATGTTTTTCCCCTTCTTTCACTTTCAACCGTAAAATCACGGTTGAAACAAGCTGTCTTGTATGACTCTACAGGCCACCATACAGATGAGGGTGTTGGAAAATCTTAGCATCCTTCATTGAAATTAACACCCCTCATTAATTAAGTTGAGACCATTACTCCTCCGTTCTTGTCATGGACTTCACGCTATGCGCGTAGATGAGCCCAGTTGGGCCTAGTGCCTTGATTGCCGAGTTCTTTATGTGATATATGGGTTGATTTGTACGGATTAATCTATAATATCTGCTGGAGATTTAGGTGGGGGAAAGAGATTTAGGAGATGTCAAAACTTAAACTTTACAAGTTTTATGGCCAAAACTACAGATTGTTCAGGACAGGTGCAGGAAAAAAAAAAATTCTCATGGGGACCGCCTATCTCCGCCCTCTGAGTATAATAAAAGGGAAAAACACAATAACTGTCTAATATGTTTTTCTAATGACAAGTATATATATATATAGAAACAAATAATTATATAAAATTACTGGTTAGTAATTTTATATAACTATTTGTTTCTAGTACCAGAATCATCCTGTGTAGATATGCAGGGATGGAACCCTAAAGGGTATTTCTGAATTTGTTATTTAATGGTTATGAATTCGAGTTTTTGAGGATTACTTTCAAACTTATAAGATTAGTTAAAATAAATATAAATTAATTTAAATTCGTCATTAATAAAAAAAAATAAAAATGCGCTGCATGATATGATGCTAAACAAGAGGCTGGGTTTGAAGAGATGACGAACCGAAATGAACTGATTTTGCATCCCTGTGGCTGCATTGCTGGCTCAATCTTCCCATATAAGTCACCTGAATGATCTTTTCAAAGCGGGGTTTAAACAACTTTCTACCACTCGAAGTGACAAGGCTGAATTGGTCTATGGTGAAAGGGCTGCAGGTCCTTGTATTCGAGAAATGATTTGATAGGTTCGTAAAGATGAGAAATTTCTCACCAAACACAATTACATGGCGTCTGATGATGCCATAGAGTGATAACGCCAGAGAATCCATACGAAAGCAAAACAATATAACATGCGAACTAATCATAGGGGGTGGATAAATGATAAAAATTTAGAATTAAAAATTATTTTTTTTTATAATTTTAAGTTTGAATTCTTAACTGTTTATATAATAAATATTAACAATTTATATAATTATTAATTTTAAAAACTGTAATTAATTATAAAACCCGTAAACTAATCCAAACACTCGTATTAATCTAATATATATATATATATATATATATAACATGGGAACTTGGTAAGAGAGGATCTTTATTCTTTAGCATCTTATTGAATATTTGTGCCTTCGTGATATTTGTTTGATGAATTCGTGATTTAGAAATTTACATGAATACGTGTTTTAGAGTTGTTTTATGTCTGTCTCAAGTTTAATTCCACAAAATTCCCCGGTGCTCAGTCTTGTGTTGATCTTGTCTCTCTAGTACTCTTCCACACTCCTCTCACAATTTGGATCTTAGACCTTCCAAAGAAAATGTTAAATCTCAAGAATGTGTGGTTTGGCACAAAAATGGAGTTGAAATGTGCTTATCGATCAAGAAACATATTGAATCAATGTTCTTTCAGTATTATACTCTTACTTTTATAATATGAGCAGGCAAGTCCTTTTGTTTCATTTTACGAGAACGAACATGAACAGGAAGATTGAATATCACAAGGTGCATGTCATCTAAAGATTATATTAATGTTGTCAGACTAAGATCTCATTCTGCCTTCCATATTTATTAAATTAACTAGGTTTATTGAAATTTTTTTATTTTTTTTTAAATATTAGTGTTACTTGTGTTGAATTTTCTGAAACATATACATGTAATGAAAATTTAAAATTTAAAATTTAAAATTTAATTTGAAGTAAAAAAAAATATGGTTTTACATAAAATTCATGTATAATACAGGGTCAAAGATTAGATATAATTATAACAAAATAAAATGATATATGTCATACGTCCATATTCACAATTTAGATGAACTGTCAATTGGGAGAGTATAGTTTATATAGAATTTGTGAAAACATGATCCCATCCTGTTGTTTACATTATAAGTTTTATTTTAATTTTAAAAAAGATTATCCCCATATTAGTTTTTTTCTCATTGAAGCTAAATAATTAATTTTCTTTTGGCAAGCCTTAGATAATTTTCAGTATTGTAATAGTAATTATTTTTAAAAATATTTTTTATTTAAAAATATATCAAAATAATATATTTTTTATTTTTTAAAATGTATTGCTAAAAACAACACATTAAACAATAAAAAACCTAAATTTTTCTATAAAAAAAATAACCTTTAAAACACACACGTTCTCAAAAACCATCTTAGTCTCTGCCTCGTAATCATTCAGAGTTACGAGAAGAGAAATTTCTTTCCAATAACTGTTTTTTGGATTCGAACGTGAAACGGTAATGTGAGGAAAAGGCCACTTACTTAGCACCCTAGCTTCAAGCATCCATAAACAAGGTCCCTCGTACTCTTTGGGAAACCACCTTTCCAGAAAATAAATAATTAGAGAGCCAGCTTATATATATATATATATCGAAACTAGCTGCTAGAAACTAACCATCCAAGATAAAGCATCATAATAGGAAAGGCTCTTATGTTTTAAGCAATGGCGGATTCTTTTAAACAACAGGGACGGACGGACTTGAAGAAATCATCCTGCAAATTAGTTTTTTCGAACCCTTTCTGCTGTCCCCGGTTTTAGAAATTCAGGTCTTCCCCTCAAAATCCATCGTGAAACTGATTATCATTTAAAGATTTCAATATCCATACAAGTTACAGGTTGGGCTCCTCTAGAAATGTTTCTTCGTTGGGATGAATCCACTACCAGCAAAGTTCACGTAGATAGACTACATCCCCCCGTCCATCAGAATTAGGGCCATAAAGACGGGGCCCAAAATTCGCATCTGGACTGAAGCCCCCTTCTCCTCGTCATCCCACCTCCACTCCTGATTTTGCCTTGTTTTTCTCTCCTCTCTCTCACTTTCCGAGCACCCCTTTTATTATCTTTCCATCTTTAGCTCTTTCCTTTTAATTTCTTAAACCCCCTTGCACCAAAGCTTCTGAAGCTACTACAATATGCCAAGTCATCCATCTCATTATCCCTATTTTTTCCCTCAACTGTGAAAGTTAGCTGACCACATTAAAAACAAATTTTGGAGCACATAGTCCCCATACCTGACGGAAGTAAACAAAACATCAGTAGGTGTTCAACGCAGAGAGTTTAAATGGGTTTATTATATATCTATTCTCTGAATCATATCTCTGATTTTACCCTTTGAATAATATTTTTTTACTAATAATATCTTTAAACCAGTGAAGTAGTCTTGACTACGATATATTCAAACAACTATTATATAATTTAGTTTTAAATTTAAGTTTGGTGAGGAGTTTCATCAAGTTTTCTGTTAATTTCATTATTTTTATCTTTTATTTCATCCAAAGATTTCTTCATCGTCAATTGATTTATATTTAGATGACCAAATTGACTAAAGTATAACTTTTTAATAATTTAGTTTTAAATTTGGGTTAGGTAAGGGGTTACGAAGTAAGGTTTGAAGGTTTATTTATATGGTCTGATAATGTAAAATAATTCTATATGAGTTGGAATTTTTTATTATGTTAAAAAATTAATTAATTCGACTAGTATCTTTAAACTAGTAAATGCCGAGGATGATAATGCATATTATGTCGGGACTTTGATTGCTTGGTTACATTTATTCCAGAAAGTATAAAGCATATTATTGTGTCCACCCCTATCTCTGAGAATGATAATTCGATTGATAGAATTAGTTGGGTTGGCAGCACTTCAGGCATATATGAGGCGAGGTCTCGGTATATTTGGCTTCTTACTTGCAAGGGAAAAGGAATTTAGGGAGGATAACAGTTGGAGTTTTTGTGGAAGAAGCTTCGAGTTCCAGAGAAAGTTAAATTTTTGCTCTGGTTAATATTTCATGACGCTTCACCTGCCAATTTGTGACGTTATGATCGTACTTTGTCTCAATCTATGAGTTGCCCCCGGTGTTCCATCTCCACAGAGACTGTATTACATTGTCTGCCGGATTGCGGCATGGTTAGGAACATTTGGTTTCTACATATTAGGTTTTGGCCAGGATCCTCTCTTTCGGAATGGTACTGTTTCTAACTGGATAAAGACATTTGCTTCTGCTGATCGTGCTCCTCTCTTTCTAGCTGGTGTACGGTGGTTGTGGAAGATGTTAATATTCGAGAATTTCCAGCCTCATGAAGATTGGGTGACCCGAAGAATTGCGCTGTGTCCAGTTCTTGGGAACTAATTCCCGAAGGACGCAGCCAGTGTGGAGAATGTGGACTCTATTGACGCCATCAAGCTCATTAAAGATGATGTTAATCCATTTCGCAAATATAGCTCTATCGTTCTGGAGATTATAGAGATGATGGCGAGGATGTGGCAGGTTGATCCTCGGCATGCATTTAGAGAAAGTAACAGCTCTGCAGATTATCTTGCGAAAATGCAGCAAGTAGCAGAGTGGGTAACCCAGTCTTGGAGGTCCCTCCAAGTGGTGTTGCCAGCCTTATTTTAGCATATTCGATGGGTATCTTCTATCCTAGGTTGTAGTTTCTTTCTTGTTTTTCAGTTGTACCGGAAAAAAACAACGAGTAAATGCTAGAAAAATGAAATCTGATCATTTTGACCGTCACTGTCGACAAAGTGAAAATTACTTGTTAGGACCAGCAAAGGCAACTTTTTTCTACAGATTTTATCAAGCCCGATGTGTTTGGTTGTATGCGATGATGTGCTGCCCACTCGGAGCCAACTTCCACGATACCCTTCAATGTATGGAGCAACACTTGTCGTGGCAACTGTTATGCATCATGCTTAGTGATTGTACAAAATCTCGAATCGGCAAGACGATTGGAAGATGACGACTTCTGTGTATCCTGGAAAATTTGAAAGCTCCACCTCACATAAATTGACAGGCCATGGGACCCTGTGCTTCGGCTAATTTTCCAAAGTCCAGTAGAAGGAGAGCTTGGCATCGCAAGTAACCATTTGTTTCCCCGAGGTCTTTGAAAACTGTTTATTCCTAGTTTAAAAAAATTTCGTCGGAAATTGGCAATCTTCGTTGGTTTTTTTGGACCTGAACTAGCTTGCACGCCAGCCAACATTACTATCCGGGAGACTATTTTTTAAAAAATATATAAAAAAATATTCAAGTTTTATAAAAAAAAAATGGTATTTTTATTAAACCTGAAGCTACTGTTATTTTTAAAAAAATATCTTCAATATAAATTGTTTTTATTAACTTGTATCTTGTCTATTTTAATGAGCGCAAAATTTTTAACTATAAATATTATTTTTGTTAATAAAAATTTATAATTGTTACAATAAATTAATAAAAAATAAAAATAGAATTTTCATATCTTATGTGTAATTAAAAGATAAATAAATTAAAAATGGATTAATATGTATACAATTTATTTAGAACTTTTAAGAAAAAAACGATTTGCATTTACAAATAATTGAAATGAAAATATTAAAATTCAAAAAAAAAATATTATAGTATTTAAAAACTATGAATTTTACTCTCTTCTTTTCTTAAGAGTATCAAAAAAATAAAAAGGAAAACTATAGAAAAAACTAAAAAGCCAGGCCGAACGCATGAACCTCCAATAGCAGGCTAGACATCCGTTGTCTTAAACTGGTGGCCTCTTAGCTTATATACGCGTGCTAACCAACTTACGTCACAAGGATTTTATCATGTGGATTAAATAAATATATTGAAATGTTTTATTTATATTTATATAAACACGAAAGCTTCATAAAGAATCACAGTTTTTTTTTAAAGCTGTAGATAATTTTAATAAACATTGTAAAAAAATAATATCTTATAATACACAAACATAAACATGGATGTAGATAATATATTTAAAAACAAAGTGAGAAGATATTTAGTATTAAGTAGCTAGTGTGTCTTTCTTACATTTCATATATAGTTTCGAGTTAGTTACTAACCCCAGAGAAGAAGATGTCGGGCTTATGAATATATTTTTCAATATCATGAAATTTTTTAATCAATGATATACATATTTAATAAAATAAATTAAAAATATATATATGAACTGATAAATTCTAAATATTATGAATGCTAGTTAAAGATTAAAAAAAAGTTGATCTTCATTGCTATAAGTAAAGCATAGATATACTTGTAAATATTTTGTGTAATTGTCCTTTTTAATTTATGCATTTTTTTATCTACCTTGAAGGTTACTTTTAGTTGTTATGTACCTATGATTTTCTTTCATGTACATGCATCATACAAATATAATATATCCAACTAAAATTTAATGGGAAAACAAAATTAAAGGTAAATTATAATAATCTCTGTGGGTTATTATAAAATTATAAAAATTATCTAAAAGATTAATTATTACATAAAAAATCAAACTAAACAATTTTAAAAATAAGAGAAATGGTATTAATTAAAAATGAAACTCAAAAAATCAATTTAAAAAAAAAATTTAAAAGCTAGGCCGGTGTACTTAGTTTTAAAAAAGAGTACACAAAATGTCAGCTGCCAGAACTTAAAAAATATATATATAATAGATGACAACTTGTCGACCAAGACAATATACATTATTAATCTCTGTTAAAAGAAACCTAACTTTACAATAATTAGTTTTTAACTAAGTTTTACTTTAGAAATAACAAAAAGAAATCTTTACTTCGATTTTTTTACTGTATATAAATTACATCATCGTACTACAAATCCTATAAAAATCAACAAAAGTTTCTAGAAATCCAACTTATAATTAAAAGCATATGATGATAATGAAAATTAGTTATTATTAATTAAGAATACATAAAATCAGTATATTAGCATCCCTTAATGGTATATAATATTTCTATGTCAAATACCAAGTAGCATACGATACAAGTTAGATGGATGGTTGATGTATTAGTTTTGAAGCGCATAGCTAGTATAAATAATTATAGCAAATAACAAGCACGTAATTTAATACCATCTACATGATTTTTAAACATGAAATAGATTTTGAATGTTTTTACACACACACACTTATCATTAACAATTTACTAATTAATACATATAACTAGCGATGTTTAGCCAAATAGTTCTATATTTAGAAATTAAATTCAGTATTAATATTTTAAATATAAAATATAAAAATAGGTTTATTGATAATGTGAGATTATTTGTACATTTTGTTAGGATATGATTTTGAAAGGCTGCAATAATAATTTACGCAAGAACTGTTTTTGGAATAAGAAAAAAGTCAGGCCAGGTGAATGCCTAACGGGCAAGGAAGCCCCTTTCCTCTATCCTGCCAAACTGGATAAGAGTTAGGTCATGGTTACATGGGCGTCGGGCCAAGTGCGGGTGCATAGCCAACCTAACTTCAGGGTAGACCTGGGTTATAAATAGGGATCACTAAACCGAGTTAATCCAAATTTACCAAAAAAAAATTAAAATAATTTTGTTTTGATATATATATATATAATCAATGAAATTTTTATTTATATTTTATCTTGAATTAATTTGAATTTTTTACATGGTTAGAATAAATTAATTTTTTTTTAAAAAAAAATAAAGTCTAGTTCAGAATCTGTCATTATTCCTCTAGTATCTATTAAATATAAAATAAAATAAAATATTCTATACAGTTGAAACACACCAAAAAAGAGATAAGATAATTATTCCTCCAAAATCCAATGATGTCAAGTCCAATCCATTCAATATCATATCATCCTGTACAGCAGACAGTGACTACGGTTGTAGATAATAGATTAGCAGCCTCTTTGGATTCTTACTTTCTATGGAAAAAGTGGACAAGGCCTGTTATTAGGCATCTAGAGGTTAAAGTTCAAAAGAAAACATACACATTTGCAACAGTAATGGACTGTCAACAACACTGTTTTTATTTATATATATATAAGGAAAAAAAGGGCATGAGATCTTGCATCGCCATGGACAGTTATCATGGAGAGACAAAACAACCCTAGAGAATTATCCAGATGGAATATAATTTCCAAAAGCTACATAAACTATCCCGTCTTGGAGCCAAATTATAAATAGCTGCTAGCATGCCATGTGACAGCAGCGATGTTTAATCCAGTGAGAGGGACCTTAGGCTCCCCACAAGGGATGCTTGTTTCTTGGGCGGCAACTTCATCCAATGCCACCCCACATTCCTACGAAAGCCCACCTTTACATAGCGTGGGCCTAAGTTTATGAGCCTTTTCAGCCGCACATGTGGAGGGATTGCACTCGCTCCTAATTTAGCTGAACCGACAGGTCATTTCATGCTCTAATTTCTATTCAAAACACATAAAAATGAAAACTCACTCTAAAATTAAATCGAACTCGAGCCCAGAGAGAGAGAGAGAGAGAGAGAGAGAGAGAGAGAGAGAGAGAGAGAGAGAGAGAGAGAGAGAGAGAGAGAGAGGAGAGGAGAGGATGATTACCGCTAAGTGTAACCCAGGAATCACATAAAAAAATCAAAGTCAAAATCACAAGATAGATAAACATCATGCCTTGAAAGAGCAGGTAAATATAGAGAAATGGGACGAACAAGAGGGGAAGAAACCAAATCTGCCGACATCAAATGGTGTTTAGAAGGAGATGGTAATAATTATTTTTTAAAATATTTTTTATTTAAAAATATATAAAAAATATTTTTAATATCAATAAATTTTCTCTATATATTTATTTTAAAAAAAAAACTAACAAATAATTAATTACTCGTAAGTACAGTAAAGTTTTTGGAATCCATGTATAGAAAGTCTTCCATGTTTTTTAACATGCTAGTTGAAAACCAAGTTGGAATCAAACTATTCCGATCGCACTCGTCAATTGATAACATTATTACAAGCGAAATGAAGAAAAAATCGCATTTCCGATAGTCAAGCCAATCCAGTGTCGTTTATGGTTATCATGAAACGACCACAGCAGATTTTAGTCCACCGAGTCATTAACTACATAAACCTTTTATAATTAAAGCTATTAAATATTACCGTCAAGTAAATTAATTATTGAAACCAAACAATGCCACGTCTCTTTCTTTCTTTAGTTTTTTCTTTTTCATTTCAAGATTTTCTTGCTTTCGTATCATAACAATCTATTTTATTATCTGGATAATTAATCACAGGTACACGTAGCAGTGTTGCTGCTTTCCTTGTGTCAGCCTGGAGAGCTCCGACTCTCTTTACAGGCAAGAAATTTTTATTCTTCCGGGTTAATATTGCCGGGCAAGTTTTGTCTCGGTAAGGCCTACCGTGTGGCTACCTGCCCCATCGTCTAATCTTAAGACTAGGGAAACAATGTTGTGTTCACTCATGCCTGGTAGACGGCGATACCGAAGAGGCAAACAAAAAAAGGGACCTCCGAACCCGCTCGTAGTGGAGAAAACATGTTTTTTTTTATTTTTTAACTAATATAAATATACAAATCAGCTTTTATATATCTTTATTAATTTTACAAGTTTTAAAATTAATAATTATAAAAATTTTTAATAATCATTATATTAACAATCACAATATTTAAACTTAAAATTATAAAAAAATAAATTTTTTAGTTTCAATTTTTTACCTGCTAGATAATTTAATATGGTTTAATAGAAAAAATATGTTTATATCGTCAAGTGCTGTCGTTGAATCGAACCCATCTCTGGCTCCGCTCCATGCTCTAATTGTGCTATCGAAAAAACCTATCTTTTTTTATAAAATAGAATTATTTTTTGAAGTATCGTAGAATTTCTCACGCACACTCATACTACTTTTACCCTCTCCCCTCGCCATAAGCTAGGAACGCTTATAAAACTTTTACTTCTTCTATGCTCTGTTTCGCCTCTTGCTTGTCTAAGGGTTTATTTAATATTTTAATGTAGAGTAGTTTTTAAAATATTTGTTATTTAAAAATATATAATTTTTTTTTTATTTTTACATATAAAACACTCTAAGAAATATCAATTTAGTTTTTTTTTTAATGAAACATATTTTCAAAGAGCATTCAAATACCAAAAAAAAAAAATACAATTATCTATAATATAAACAGTGTATTAAAAATATGCAAGTCTGTAATGTTTTTGTTTTCGTTTATATTATTTATAATCTAAATTGTGCAAAGTGAACATCGCGCAAACGCACTATTCAACTCTTCATATTTATGTATGGATGTATTGTTCTTTCTTTCTTTTCTGCCTGCTATAAATTTTAAAAAAATATATATAAGGTGAAGATTATGCAACCGTACTACTAAACTACTCATGTTTTATCATAAATAGTATTGCTTATTTTTTCAAACTTTTTATAAATTTTTTAAAAAATATTAAATTTTATTGAGTTTATAGTATAAATTCATCATAAATAAACTATAAATATATGAGGTGAACACGATATAGAAGCATTGTTGACCCCTACTCATATGTTTTATTGTGAACACTGATGATTATTTAAAAAAAAAATTGCTATAAATTTTTTTAAAAAATATACAATGTAAACATTATATAGTCACACTGTGTACCTCCTTGTCTTTTACTATGAATGATGTTGTTTAATTTTTTTAAGGTTTGTTATGAATTTAAGAGGAAAAAATATTAAATTAGATGAGTTTATGATCCGAGTTTACCTTACAGGTGTTAATGTAGACAGCATTGTTCACTTTGTTGTTTGAGAAAAAATATTTAATTTTTTTTATTTTTTTAAAAATTAATCTTAACCATAATTTTATTTATTTTTAAAGTAACATCTCTTGTCTTTTTTTGAGTTATTTAGAAAATCTATTTGTTGATATATTTAATTTTTTTTTTATTTTTTAAATTAATCTTAACCTTAATTTTATTTATTTTTAAAGTGACATCTCTAGTCTCCTTTTGAGTTATTTAGAAAATCTATTTGAAATTATAATTGTGAATTTATTTTTTAAGGAGGTGTTTTTGATTAATTTATATTTTTTTAATCTTTTGTATAGATAAATTTTATTTTTAAAAATAAAAAAATATTTTTAAAAAATATTTATAAGATATACAACCTCGTATATTATTTTTTTCAATCAATTTATATGCATATCTATTTTTATTATCATTTGATTTAATAAAAATAATATTTTAATTAATAAATTTACCAAAAACAACCACCTAAATGTCACATCTTATAAAATTAAATATTTTAAGTTATATTTGTCTTTTAATTTTTTCTAGATATTATTTTTAGTTATTGTTTATGGGTTTTTTTATTTACTTATTAACATGTGTTGTTTATAATTTATTCGATTATATGTATGTATAATTTATAAAAAAATTATTTAGATTTTTTAAAATATAAAAAAATCCACATAAAATACAGGTCAAATATATAGCACTCCTCTGTGTACCAATGTAGCAAGACAAACTTTTCATTGAAAAATGATAATTTCAAAATCACATACACATCAAATCCTTCAAATCATAGCTTTGTTATGTCATATCGCATCAAAAGAAAAACATGTTCATTTGCCATGATCATGGTAATTGGTATGGATTTGTAATATGCTACGTTTGGTTTTTGGGATTTATATTTCACATTTCATTTTATGTCGCGGTATTTACGACGAGAGTTGTAATAAGTGTGGAGATTTGCTTCCATGTAAACATTTCGTGTATAGAATAATGTTATTCTTCGGTTGATTGATGTTGAATGACTGGGAAACGTTTGTGACTTGATAGTATTTTGAAGGTGATTTAATTTATTACGCGAGACATGAATGTGTTTTCATTTGATTTTAATTCGAAAGTAACAATTAATGATAATTGTTCCAATAAAAAATTGATAAAAAAATCAACAACTATAATCAATTATTTATCATGTTAAAGTCTTGCCCAAAAAAAAAAAACCATTGTCAATAGCAACTAGCATACAAGAACTCCCCGTTTCAAAACTCAGATTAACATAAAAGTTTAATTCATCATTCCATTGATATACTAGTCTAGATTAAAAAAAAAATATAAAAATAAAAAAGTTTTATTGACCTAATTGAAATTTTATATTGGGCTGATGATTCTAGTCTAATTTTATAAAAACTCGATTATTATAAATTTTTTTATTACAATAATATTATTTTAATTTTTTAACTTGTAACTCGAGTCTTGCTGAATCAACAATCAACTATTAAATTGACTTTTAAAATTATTGAACTTTCTTATTAGGATTGTTCACTTTGAGATAGAGTTATAATTATTAAATCTAGTTTAAGATTGACCTAATCAAAAAATGAGATTCCAGATCACAGGGTGATCAAGTTTCATATGTAAAAATAAAAAAAATATTTAAATTTTAATATAAAAATTTATTTCTTACATTAAAATGATATTATATTGTTATTTTAAATTAAAATATTCAAACTAAAAAGATTTGTTATCCTTCAATTAAAAACACAATTTTTTTATGATATATAATTTATATACTAACGAGGTTTCTAAATTTACATTGAAAAAATAAAATTTTTTCTAGCATTTATAAAATAAAATTTAACATGAATTATTTTTTTAAAAAAAAACTATAAACTCACGCATAAAGAATTAAGCCAAGCAATGCTTTTTTCTATGTACCTTTTGTCTTCATTGATAGGCTGAGTAATATTTTACATGAAATGCTTGCATTGAAAAAAAATAAAGGCCATTACAAGGTAAAATGTGAACATGAAAAGAAATAATAAACAAAAACAAATTGACCCGACTAGTCAGATAGTTTCTCCAAGTTAATTGCGCGCTCGGGTATTTCCAAATTTTAAACCTAGCCAGAGCTACCGATTAGAGCCCCGAGTTACCCAGTTCCTGAATCAACTTGATGGGCTGATCCGGGTAGGTTTTAAGATCTTATAGCTCTAGGATCAGAGAATTCTAGAGGCGTGCAAGTATCGAAAAAATTGCCCAAGAAAATTCGGGAAAGACATCGAGATTCAAAACAAAAACAAAAGGAAAAGGAAAGTTACTGAATACTAACACTGACAGATTTGAAGGGCACGCCAGCCTGGAGAATCGTTCTATTTCTGCCCTCCTCCCCAAGTAACACTTATAGGCCTCCTCCTACTACGTGGTCGAAGGAGGATTAAAAATTGAGAACCAAATCTTGAAACTACCGTCCACTTTGTCGGCCTTTTTCATTCTTTTAATTAATTCTAGCGTGAACCCACCCTCTCTCAATATCTTCTCTCGGTCTAAAGTAGAAAAAACCAGATACAATACCCTTTATTTTATTATTACAGGGTCCCTCCTTGGACCATAGTTAGTGGTGCCTGCCTTGACCGTCACTTGTCTCTCCATAACCTTCACATCAGTTTAATTGATTCTTACATAGAATGGGCAGGAAATTATAAAAGTATGGCAACTTGGTCAATTACAAGTGGCTTTGAGGAGATAACTTTAAAGATTTTCAGCAGATAAGGACGGCTTCCTATCTGTTCATTAACATCCACGTCAACCATCTTAATCTTATTGGACATGACCCAATGTAGAAGATAATGCAACGGGACTAATTAATTAATTAATCAAAATCAATTGATGTTGCTTTTAATTTAATCGATAACAATGCTGGAAACCCATCATAAACCTGGACACTGTGGATTATGGCTATAAAGGGTGAAGAGATCACTGACGTGAAAGATCATAAACAGAAAATATGATCAGACCAGGTCACAATGACACAAACCCTTGATCAGCGGGAACAATCACTCCGAGTGAGCATCGAGCTTGAACCCTTCCCTCTCATATCGCCGTCTCAATTCCACAAGGATATACAAGATCTTCAAAACAAGGATCCAAGCATGAAGACAAATCATCACTTTTAGATAAAAACAAAGAGAATTTTAGCTGGCACATAAGCCCCCCTCTGGTTTTGTTTCAAGCAAAACACAAAATGAACATCTACCCGGAAAAAGGCAAATAACTGACCACTCCAGTTTCACTTCTCACACCAGAGAAAATTAGGTAGTATTCTGATCTTGGACTTGAAATCTTAACACAGGAAGGCAAGGACAAAAAAGATCACTCGAAATTCAACTTGAAATATAACATTACATTGATTAGAATAATAAACATAAGGTTACTTACAAAGATGTAATTATATCCGATAAAATTAGACAAAATGACCATTCAAAGTACAATCTTTAAGAAGTTTGACGAACAAACCGCCACCCGTCCTCCAGTAGAACCCTACGAAACACTTCATTTATTGCTTTACAAGAAAAGGCTTGCATCTTTTTTTTTCTCCTCCCAAAATGCCTCAAAAACGGAGAGACTATTGGTATCTCTCTCAGCCCCTCTACAGCATCGTATTTACACACCAAATCACCATCTTCATATTCACAAAAGTCAGAATAATTAAAAAAAATCGGAAACTTCTTCCTCCATTTCACTTCACCAACTCAGAAACCCACCCAACATCCGGACCCGAAACACCTGAGTCAACTCGATCACGGTCCACCGAGTTCTCTTTACTTAGCTTGGCATAGATCTTTGCCCTTAAATCTCTCCCAGACTCCACCCTCTCCATAGCGGGCTCTTCCTCACAAGTGACCCCATCTCCCCAGATATCCAACTGACCAAGTCCAGACCGACTTGCCAATGTTCTAGTAGGAGTTGAAGGCAGGCTACAGAAACCGGGTCGCAGTGATGACCCTCGCGGAGACCCGAATCTAAACCCGGATTGGACTCCCCAGGAACCAACAGGACATCCCATTTTCGCCTTCCCAACCTGCAATCCCCGCATCGATGCAAGAAGCGCACTCATGGAATTTATGGATCCGGGTCCAGAGCCGCCAATCACTTGTGGACTAACTGGAGACATTGGTGGCGAGTCAGATGGCGGAGAAGCTGGCGGTGAAGTCAAAATCGAAGTCGGAGAAGAAACAAAAACCCCAGCTTTACTCATGTAGGAGTCAAAAGGATGTATAACGGGAGACCCAAAATCATAATCCCCCGACCCGAGTCCAGACCCAGATCCATTTCCCTTGGGACTCTGCTGGGGAAGAATTCTGAGCTGTTCCGGAGTGTGAGCAAAAAAACAGACCCTGCGGCGACAAGCGGGTCCATCCTTGCACGGCTGAGTGCGGTAACGAGCCGGATGGAGCCAGCACTCAAAAACACCGTGAGCAAACTCGCAAGCATCCCCTTTCTTGCAGCCACCTTTCCTAAACTCCGGGCAGGCCGTTCCAGAGTAATGATACCTTCTTGGGTCCCTGCGCCGCGCTTTCTCGCCAGGATGTGCATACGGACACTCAGTCCAGTCATGTGACCGGCCACGTGCACACCTTTTCACTTTGAACTCGTACATACGGAAGTGATCGCATGAGAAAGCGTCCACTGGTAAATCTAGTTCGTCTTCAAAAGAAGGGTCTGGATCGTTTGACGGAAGGTAACGGTGGAGCGACGTTAGGGAATCGAGGGCGTTGAAGTTGGTGAATGGAGAAGTCGGGATTGGGGACAGCGAGGGAGACGTCGTTGTTTGGTCTTCGTATGGGTCCCATTGAGGGATTTGAACGGTGGGATTCGAACGGTGATGAGAGAGTTCTCCGATCATCATCATTGTGTGGAGTTTTTGGACATTATTTGCGGCAATGGAAGAAAGTGGGGGAATGAGTAGTTGATGGCATGGTTATCGAGGATTATAAACTGCTTGATATAACCATGGTTAGGTTAACCTGACTGTGGTTAGGTATTGATAAATGAAAATATCTACCGTCCTGCTATTTTTTAACGGTGGTTACAGTAAGGGATTACATCTTAAGACTTTGAAAATGTCTGATGTGAGTGTTACAGCGATTTTTCCACCGTTGATCTAAGTTATAATCGATGGGTTCCTTTAGTAGTGATCTGTTGGATAGTGAGTGTTGTGGAGACAGATGTTACAGCCTTGTGATTCTATCATTGCTCGTTGTTTGTCGAAACAGGCTGCTCGCTGCTTTCGGACCATTGGATATTTTGAGGTAGTTATCACGCATCTGAGGTTAATCGGTGTGCATCTCGTGACTGTGGGACCACCTAGTTTTTAAATCAACAAATGTTAATTGTCACTCTGCATGCTTGTAGAAATGGAACATATAATAATTGTGTATTTTTTTTATTTTTTTTTTCCAAGGTTTCAAGCACTCGGAACAAATCTGAACGAGAACGGAAATTGGAGATCTTTTCAACCTTTTTGTATATCATTTTCATTGGAATTGAAAACTTCATTTTCAATGGATGACCCCATGCACAGCTTCTTTTTTATATATATATAATTCACCCTATTAAAAAATCGGATAATTACTTTATTTTTTCCATCTTCTCCCGTGTTTTCTATTTAACATTTTTCTGTACAAAAATACCCACCAATCACGAAGAGAGAATTTAATTTTAAAGATATTTAAAAAATAAGAAGGTTACCTTTAAAAAAAAATCCTAGAAAAATTTAAAAAATTAAAAACAATGAAAATTTTGAAAAACCAAGAAAAATCAATAACTCGTAAAATATGAAGGGAAAAAATCATGCCATGAAGCCTCATTGATAAAAATATTTTTTATAGCAATAAAAAAAATTGCAAGACATCGTTTCCAGAAATTTCCATTGGATATCAGTGTTTTTATATGTAATTTTTTTATTACTTATTTTATTTTGTTTAGATGTTTCAACTTCTTTTGTTCCCGTGTTTTTTTTTTAAAACAAATTCCAGTTTTTTTAAAAAGAATAACTACGCAAAAATTTAGTGTCGTGTCATAAAAAGCATTGCGAAATTTAAAATAAGGTGTTATAATTACGGCACACGTGGTGCCTCTGCTCAAGAACTTAATTCTTTATTTTCAGTTACAATTGTTTATCCTCTAAATGAGCGGATAATTTTTTTATTTTTTTTTACAGTTAAACTATTATTTTACAATAAATTAAAGACAGCCTTTATTAAAGCATATGTCCGGTCCGGTGTTTTGGATTGTGACTTCTTTAAATAATCAAATATCTTGGTGTAAACCTGTTGTGCCATGATTAATTATAAATAACATAGCATTTTTTTAACATAAAGTCGACACAAAAATAGAATGAAGGAATATTTTTTATGTTTTATTGAGCTACCATGCTCTTAAAAGAAATTATGCTGTTTCATCTTGATCATGGTGGTATTTCAAATATTTAATCACATCTTCATGTCAGCACAAGACTAAGAAGGTACCCTTTTTTGTTTTTTCCCCCGGGACAATTTTCCTTCTTGAAAAGCCTGTGCACATAAAAAAAAAGAAAAAAGAAAGGAGACGCCTTTCATGTTGTTTTTACGAACCAGTGTGCTCCTAGAAGAAGTCGTATTGTTTTTTTATTGATCGATATGGGTTTCTTAAAACAACCACTTATGTTTAATTAAAATATTATTTTTAAAACGAAATTAATATTGAGGAGATGAATTAGACGCTTGTCATAAAATCTGCGTCGTTTCATCTTGCTTGATTTATTATCCACACGTACCATTTGATTGGATAATTAAAAAAATATTTGCTTTCGGTATTTTTTTTTTTTCAAACGTGTGATTGGATTGATGAGTAAAAATAATCACACAAACAGAGATGTCTTTATTCAAAGAATTCTTTATCTAGAAATTAAAAAACTTTTAAGAAATAAAATAAAAAAATACTCATTTTTTTATATATTCAAAACAAATAATATGTTGCGTGTAAATCGCATGACACAGTTATTTTTGATAAATCTTTCAAACTTGTTATATTTGTTAAAAGAATATTATAAATTTGGTGGATCAGTTTTTTCTAAGTAAGTACAAAGCAACATGAGATAATAATAAAATAAATAAATTTAAATTTTGATGTGGTTTTATTATTTGAAAATTATACAATTATTATTGCTTTCTTGTTTTTTTATAAATATTTTTGAGTTTAAGAGAGTAAAATAAAGTGTTAATAATATACTATATTGATTAATGGTGATTTATGGATTTTATTTAATGTTAATCAAGGTTTTACAAGGTCAGTAGTTGGAAAAACAAGGTTGAAATACCTTTAAGGTTGTAGTATTTTTGTTTTTAGGAATTTCTCAGAGGTAAGGTAAAATTTTATACATTAGTATTTTAAATATATTATGATATTCAAGTATTATTATTATTATTATTATTATAGCAAAACGAAAAAATTTTAAAAATCATGTTTTTATATGTGCTTTTATTATAGATAAAACAAATTAAACGGAGATTAAAAAGTAATCGACAAGGCGAAAAAATCACGGAATATCGCGATAAGTCTAGATCATTCTTCATGGTTTGATAAATTTGAGAAGTATCGAGCATGTTCCTGCAGGGTCTTTGCAGACCTTATACTAAAGGAGTGAGGGAACACGTGGACGGCAAGCAGGAAGTGGCAGCCATGCGGAAATGGGAGCCTTAAGTTGGGTGGGTGCACTGCTGCCACCTGTCAAGACATCTCTGCTGTTTTTATGAACGCATGAGCTACCTGGCAGTTACGGGCCCGCCAAAGATGGCGGCATAGTAAAGCGAGGCACCCTCGTGCATTGTAGACATTCCTTCCTTACCTTCTTTAACTTGCGCTTCTGCTCCAGATATTTACCCATGAGGATACGACGTCGTAGCAGCAGATCAAGGAAACAAAAGGGAGAATTAAAACCATGTTACTGAGAAATCTCTAGGCTTAATTCGACCACCAGTGCAAACTAACAGATGGTTCATCTTTCTGTTTTTTTTTTTTATCAGGAATAAAATTCAATGAACTCGGATCAGCTAGTCTTGCTTTATTTTATTTTATTTAGAAAATACCATTTGAAGATGTCATTCTTGGGATTGATGTGAATCTTCTTTTTTAAGGTAAGAGCTCTGCCTTATTTTATTCCCGAGCATGCTTATATATCTTGCACTAGCAGCAAATTTAATGAAATTAGGTCGAGACGTATAAGCAAGATAAAAATTGAAATACTGGTAGCTTTTTCAACACTATGAGTTTTTGTTTTCTAAAAGTGTTCTTGCATTGTTGGTCGGTAAGATCAAGATCTAGTTTTTTTTTTTTTAATTAGCATGTGATGGCTAAAAAATTTGATGAGAAGAAGGCTACCACCCTTGTTCTTTTCCGTTTCAAAAAGGACAAGATGTATCTCGAACAAAGCCTTTTATGCAAAGATCATGGAGTAGGTGTAAGTTTCTTGATCGTCTTCCGAAGGTTTAATTTAATTTCTTCATAGTCCCAGCATAATGACACGAACCATACATTTCTCTCCAATTCAGATAGAAACTAGAAGAAAAATAATAAAATAATATTTATATATCTTCTAAATTTTATAATACCTTTAAAACATAATTTTATTTTTTTTTACAACTAGTCTCTCTCGCCTTTTCTCAGCTCTAATTTATTTTCCTCTTCTTTTTTTTTTTTTGTCGTTCTCATCCAAACTTGCGGTCCTCGCCTATTCTTTCTTCCAAACAAAGATTTACCTTGTCAAGGTAAAGGCTGATTGCAAGGAATAAAACCCCTTCCTTTGCAACTCCATGATCCGTGGAAATGAACGGCAGGGCACCACAGCCATCTGTTAGCTAACGTGGGAAGTTGTGAGACAGCCAGACAAAATAAGCCTGCCGTACAGGAATATGGAAATATTGCACGGACACGAACTAGAAATAAAAAAACAAATTAAAGAGAAAAATGTGAACGATCACGTGACGCCGACCTCGTTTGCGGTCAAAGGGATGTACACGTGGTTGGTATCACAGCTAATATAGCTGTTTCCTCACTGACACTCCATGAATCTAGACGACGACAACAACAAAATCTTCATGATGCCGACATTGCTTTATCTCTGGCCTTTACTGTTTGGAAAAAAAAAAAAACAAAGAAGAGAAAACTTGAAGATTATCCACATGAATAGTATAGCTTTTGATAAATTGGGCATTTTTTGAGATGACAAAATTTAAAAAGAACTGGGTGAAAAATCATAGTTCAATGATGTCGTATTTGTAAATGTGATAAGGTTAAAATATGTTATTTTTTGCTTAACAGGTTCAGTGGTTATGAGATATTTAATATATAATTTTTTGATGATTTGGTAGTTTAAAAAGGATAATACCTGAAAATTTATGTAAAATTTAAATGTTATCCAAATATTAAATAAAAAAATCATGATTATTATGAAATTTTATTTTGACTTGGTGCGTTTATGTCTTTTATTGGGTTTAGATCTATTCTACTAACCTATAAATATATATATTAAGCACTTTATATAATTTATTTGAAATATATTTTTATTTAGTTGTGATAAATTTATTAGTTAACTTTCTAAAATTTTAATTTGTGTTTATTTTTAAAATGACAGTCTGAATAAGATATTTTGACTTATAAAATATATTTAAAATTATAATTTTTATATTAAATAATCTCTTGCTTGATATAATTAAATATAATCAAATAACCAATTAAGATAAACGCTTAAAAAATAAAATATTTATTTAAATATGATTATAATTATTATAATTTAAATTACAATATTATCAAATTATATTATTTCATTAAATATTTTTTAAAATAGTGTTATTCTGCAAGCCTTTTACATTAATCATGCTAATTTTTTTGAAAAACAAATTCTACAGTTCTATAACTCCACGTGGATGTGTGGATTCAGGGTAAGAGTTGAGAGATACAAGTTAGAAAAGTCGATTTATGTTTATCTGAATCGATCCATTTTTTATAAAAACATTAGGATAATATTATTTAAATGATAATTTTATTTTATTTGTTAAAAAGATTAATAAGTTGATTGTCAAGTTTCTAGCGGATGAAGTTGGAGTTGACTGGGTTCTCATGTCACCCTGAGATTTTTGTCTTTTTGTATTTTTTTTCAACCAGGTTGGTCAAGGTCTAGAATTGTTTGCATGCCGGGTCAAATCACCAGGCTGCGCTAGGCTTTGAGATGCAAGTTAACAAAAAAACTCGAGACTGAGACCCTGTTCCGAGCTAATTTAGTTAAATTAGATAAGAAATTAATAGGATAAAAAATAATTAACTAAACTTAATTTTTAATAAACCAACTAGCTTGAAAAATCAATAAAGTCGGTATAAAAAACAAAACGGCTGTGTTTTTATTTGAGGTAAACAACCGGCAAAAAAGACTAAAACTAATTAGGTGATATGGCGTTGCTTCTTGGAGGAAGGTTACGCTCAGCAAAAGCGCCTCGAAATGCTACTGTTCTTCTTAAATTTTCTGTGGTAGCGGTAAGTGTTCTCGGATGCTTTCGCACACCGAAATTATGTTATTATTGTCCAATCACATGCTAAGAGTGTCACATAAAATATGGGCCTATGCACCCGGTTTTTTTTCTTCTTTAACCCTCCTCGAAATTCGAATCTTGGATCATAACACGGTCTCGACCAAAATTACTGCATGCAATGAGGCCGTCTACTTCCGACTCTACATCCAATGATAATCAGTATAACATACTGAAATCTTCTACCTTCAAAAGTAATTCAAATGTTTTTTTTTTCTTTTCAAATGAACTGAAGTTGTTTTCTTTTAATTCAGAAATTAGATTATTCATCATCTACGTATAAAAGATTACTGGTAGACCAATCATTTCACAGATAATATAAATGATAATATTGTACATTTAGAGTACGTCTTGAATGTGTTAATTTTTTTTTATATAAAAATAAAGTTTTTTATATGTTTTTGATTGTTTTAACATGATAAATTTAAAAATAATTTTTTTTAAAAATATTATTTTAATACATTTTAATATAAAAAAATTCTTTAAAAAATAATCATAACTTTACTTTCTTTAAATTTTTTTTATACGTGTTATTATAGCTGGAGTGAGTTCAATCACGGAATGAATTCTATTATTAAAAATGTATAAAATAACGAAAACATTAGTCTCCTAGCCAGCACGATTTATAAATCGGATAATATAAAAAAAATTACAATTGTTAGTGTTATAGGTTTCGAGCAAAGGAATTAGAGAAATAAATTTTTTGAAGGAAACCTAGACACCCGTCAAGTCAAAAAATATATAACAATTGATTGGTTATTACACCCCGAAACAACATGACTGTTGGATGATTAACAATTTAACTTCTGTTCTTTATTAAGAAGAAATAATTATATTTAAATGTCCCAGTTGTCGATATAAATGATTCGTAAAGAGGCCTGCAGTGAAATTTACAAGAGGAAACCCACCAACCACGACACTTACATGTGAATTATAAAAATGTTAAAACATTTTGATTAAAAAAAATCAAGGAAGAACCACAAGAGTACACGTCGAGACACAGATTACGAGCTTAAAGTGTGATCCAACAGTCAATTAACCCAATAAATGTGTATTTTTAAAGTTCAAGAGCGG
>NW_011499853.1:1878985-1910015 GCF_000495115.2 Populus euphratica
GAGCGGTTTACGTGTATTCTTTTTTTTAAAAAAAACAAAATTTTTTTAGTTTTAAATACGTAGCATTGCTTTATGAGCCGTTACGCTACTAAAACCTTATCCTTATGGGATAATTTACCTTTTTTTCATTAACCAATACTTAAAAGATTCAGACAAAATACTGTAACTTTTTTCATATTACATGTTTTTTTTATCAAGATTAATTTAGTTCTATATCTTTTTATTAAAATATTATGAATTATTATAATATTTTTTTACATGATTTTTTTTTAATTTTTTTTATTAAAATAGTATTTGTTGATTTTGTTTCGTAACTTTCTATTTAAAATACTATAGATTATTACAATATTTTTTATATAATTTTTATTTTGCTATATTATTTTTCCATATATTTTTTTCATAGTTATCTTTGTTGATTTTTTTTTTAATATTGAGATGATTGAGAATTAAATTCTAACTTTTCCTGTATTTTTTTTGCTTTTTTTCCCCTAAAATTGTCTTATTTTTTTAAGTTTTCTGTGCTTTTTTAAAATTATTTTTATTGATTTTATTTTTTTAATATAAAGTGGTTGAAATTTTAAATTTGTAATTAAAAAAAAATATTGTAGATTGCTACAATATTTCCTTACATAATTTTTTTGTTTTTTTTAAATTATCTTTGTCGATTTTGTTTCTTCATATTGAGCCTACTGAAAATTTAACTTTATATTTTTTAAAATATTATGGAGTGCTATAGTATTCTAGCACATGATTTTTTTTGTTATATTTTTTTTAAAAAAATTATCTTTATCGATTTTATTATTTTTAATATTGAACTGGTTGAGAATTAAAACTGTAAATTTCCCCATGAAACATTATCGATTATTATAATATTTTTCTGCATAGGCTTTTTTTATTATGATTTTTTAAAATTATTTTTTAAATATTAATCTGATTAATAATTTAGTTTTGTAATTTTTTTCTAAAAAAAGAAATAACAACAGTTTTTTTTATATATATTTTTTTTTAAATTACTATAACACATAAATATACTATAAGCCTGCAAAATCCACGGGCATTGCATCTATTATATATATTATAAACCATCTTAACAGTAAAATATGAAAATATTTGACGAAACTACAATTATTTATTAAATCTTGGACCCTCTACTGATCGATTTTTTTTTTCTCCTTGCCATTTATTTTTTCATGCATACCTGGACACGATAATTGTTTTTTAAAAGTGAACATTAACGCATCAAGAATCAAAGACAGTATATTTTTGATTTTTTATTTTTTGAAGTAGCTATCACTGGGGGACAAGAAAGGAAGTTACTTTTTTTTTGGCTAAGAAAGTCAGTATACTTTGTTAATGTGTTTGAAATTGAGAGCTCCACTTGCCAAAGTTTTCCTCTAAGAAAGTTAATAACTGTGAAAAAATAATAAAAGTCTAGTTTACGGATATAATATCATGATAAAATTATAAAATTTATTTTTAAATAAATTAAAAAGTCTAATTTTAGCAAATACGATACTGAAGGCTAAAAATAAATTAAATTAGATTAAAAAACTTAAATAAATCTATATTTGTGGTCAGTATTACACCATGGACTGAATTAGAATTTTATGGACATAAGTAGAAAAAAATCAAGGTTACAATAAGATTTTAAAATAAATAAAAAATAAATCTGATTAATTTAATAGTTTTTAAGAATTTCATAACAAACATCTTATTTTTATTCTTTCTCACACTGAGTGGCCTGTACATGGTAATTTAACTTTCTTTCTTATTTAAATTTTCTATATCCAATAAAATTCAAGGCATGTCAGTAATTTTCAAGTAAAGTTAAAAAAAAAATCTTCACCTGGAATCCACGATGTTGTCATCCATCACATAATGGAACCTTTACCCCGCAATTCCTGGCATTTCTTTTATTTATCCAGGGAGGAGAGCGTGCTGAAGCACATTCCCACCCACGTAAGCATCGTAGACTTGTATGCTGGTTATTGCCTTTGAAAGCGTGAGAGTTTTTACTTTTAAATATTTTTTAAAAGTATATTTATCTAGAAAAAATATTATATTAAATGAACGTTATTTTTAGTATTTTATGGTAATTTTAATATACTATATTAAAAATAAAAAAATAAATATAAAAAATATTTTAATATATTTTAAATAAAAAACACACTCTAAAAATTAAAAATTAGATGAGCAGATTCAAGTTAATCCAGAATAATTAAAGTTATATTGTTTGAATTTTTTTTAAAAATAAAATTAGATTTTGACTAATCCGTATTGAACCGCCATATTAATCAAATTAACTTTTACCTTGTTTGATTTGAGACTGGGTTTAGGGCAAGAACCAGACCAGGAGTTATTGAATTGATCTGCTGGTACTGACCGGGCTTAATAAACCTTGGTCATTGCAAAAGGCACACGAAGCATTGTCAAATCTAACGAGGTGTGAAAAAGATAATAAAAATTAGATTATTATTCTGGTGTCAGGCTTACGGGATTAATCAACACTAATTAATTGAAACCAGTCATTGCAAGTGGAGTATTATTTTTTATCCAAGCTGAGGTGTTAGGTTGTCCTCGTCACAAGAACAGTTACGAGGATAATGCTTTTTGTTCAATTATAAATCCATCGGCCCATGTTTTCTGATCTTTGTGTTTAGCGAATGTCTCCTCGGAGAGCTACATCGAACCAAATTTTTATTGCCATCCGAGTAAAACAGAGGACACCTTGGTGTTTTCCCTGGAATAATTTTGCCGTGTTGAACGGTCATGGGTTTTCCTACGTGGCCTGTTCTAGTTAACATTAGTGTCTACCAGGGATAATTTATTACTATTTTTTTATTACCAGCGACACGTAGGGGGTCAGATTTTCTTTTTCAACTTTAAAATAAATGTAAGGATACGAGGAACAATTTTTTAAAAATAAATGTAAGGATTTATTTAAATATTAATATATTAGATAATATATTTTTATATAAAATAACAAGATGAAAATAAATTAAATTGATTCTGGCTAATCATGATTAACTTACAAAACTTGCATTATAGAATTTGAAATTGTGATAAAATCATAAAATCTATATTGAAACAAATTAGAAATGTTAATTATAAATAAATCAATACTAAATAATAAAAATAAGAATTTTTTTTTAAAAAAATCATAATTAGTAACTCGAGGAAACCAATATAGATGGTCAGCATAACATTATGGGCTGGGGCAAAATTTTATGGACACAAGAAAAAAAAAGTTAAGGCAACATTGTGATTCTTAAATAAGCAAAAAATAAATTTTGATTGGTTTAATAATGTAAAAAGAGCACCTCTAATTTAATTACATGAAAAAAAAAACAACCCCAAGCAAATTTTTCAGGTCTGAGTTAATATTTGAAAATTATAATGCGTGAAATCTTTCACCCAAACTTAATTTAATTAAGAGATTCAATTCCTAATTAATTTAATATTAAAACATAAAATAAAAAAATCTATTTAAAAAACTTGTTAAAGCATGAAAAATATATTTAAAATAATGATCATCAAATTTAATAAAAAAAATATAAAAAGATAAAATTGTAAAAAATAAAACAATTATAAATCATCTCAAATAAAAAAATTATAATCAAGTGAATAAAAACCAGATATGAACAGATAATTAAAAAAGAATCAAATTGAAAATAATTTTTAATTTAAAATAATTTTTTCAAATAAAAAATTACAATAAAAAAAACATAAAGGGAAAAAACTAAAAAGTTGCTGTGATTTTTTATAAAAAATAACACGTAAATTGAGACAGAAAAAAAAGTAAATCAAGGTAGCATTAACCCGGATGAAATCGCCATGCATACCATACAAGGAGAAGAAGGATGCCAAGATAAATTAAACGAGGCAACGAAACAAAAGTTGAGCAAAGAATCAACTAACACACCAAGTACCTTCTAGCTCAGTGATGTAAGGTGCTGCTGCTCGTTTTTTTTTTAGCTTCGGTTTGAATCCCAGTGGCAGTGGGGTTGACGAATGGTTTTCTTTTTATGTCTGCTGGCTCCTCTCTGTGTGGTATGCCTGTCACCCTCACGGTGTCTTACCTGTTCACTAGGCTTGCAGGATGTTCAGTGGACTATGGAATTAGTCGTGGTGTGTGTAAGTTGGCCAAACACCCATGTTTATAAATAAAAAAAAAAGAATTAACTAACACCTGTAATGCATGCATCATTATCGTTTTTTCTATTTTCTCTTGATTTTATCTATGAAAAAAATGACATTGCTTATATGACAATATATATGATTACTATGAAAAAATCATTATGAAATTACTAATAAACACTTGAAGTGTGCCTTTAAATATTAAGGCAATAGAGTCACTATACAGCAGTTAAAAAAATAAAATACAAATAATACCCTTGTTTCGAGGGTAGTAAAACAATTTAATTGTAAAAAACTTGCTAAAGTACCAAGTGTCCTTTAATAATTATAAAATGACAATTAGACTCTTGCTTCCAAAGGCAAAATAGTAATTTAACTATGGAAGTAAATAGTTTTTACAGATAGGCATTCAATGTTTTCTATACACGGTCTATAGTTTCTGTAAATATCCAAAATTATATTATTTTTTTTATATAAAAATGAGATTCTTTAGGATGAGTTTTACATTCGCATAAAAATACTGTAGCATGGTGCATGATATTTTTGTGAAAAATATTAATATAATATTTTTTAATTTTAACATGTAAAACAATAAAAAAGTCAGTTTGCAAAAATAAAAATTACTTTTGCAACTTTTAAAAAGAACAAAAGAAAGCTGTAACTTGACGGGTTTGAGTTTTAAAGAGCTATTTATTTTTATGTATTAGAAGTATTTTTAAAAAATTTAAATTTATTTATTTCTAGAAGTATTTTTTAAAAATTTAAATTTATTTATTTACTTTAAATTGATATATTAAAAATAAAAAAATATTATTGACATGTATTTTAATATAAAAAATTATTTTAAAATCAACCATAATTATATTCCTAAATAAATTTAAATTATCATGTATCGAAAAGAAAATACAAGGAGGAAAAAATATGGGCTGTTTTGCTAACCCATTTAAAAACTTGACTTGATTCACCCATGTCTCACCTGTCAAAACTTCATCATCAGCTTTTCTTGAAAAATCATTTTTTTCATTCAAAACTACATCAATTTAATTATTTTCTATTTTTTCTAAATTTTTCTGTGCTCCCAACCTGTAATTTGGACTTTATCCCAGGGGAACCGAATATCATGTCTTCCAACTACAAATTAAAAAAAGCTTTGTACTCCAAGCCAAGCAAAAGTAGGATCAGAGACAATCTCTCAGGACTCACAGGGAAGAAAACAACGACGCTATATATAAAAAAAATAAATTATTTTAATATATCGTGGATTATTATTATTTTTTTCTTCTGAAAAGCTCACATCACCGCAATTCTAAACACTCAAGAGTCACCCTAGAGAAGCAATTTACCACTTGCCCAGACACATCATTATCAACGTCTTATTGGAGCCACTTGAATATCTCCGTGCAGTCACTTTCAACAATACCATTAATTATTAATTTTGTCCGAATAATTGGCATTGCCAAGACCCACACTGCCATCAAAATCCATATCTCCCCTCCGATGTAACTCACTGTACCCAAGAAACACGCAGAAATCAAACTCCAGTTTTCATTATTTATATAAAAGAGAACTCATGCCCTGATCACAGCACCGTTCGTGAACAGCCTTCAAGATGGAGGTGTCCATTTTATTTTATTTTCAGCACTAAAAACTAAAGAGAGTGAAAGAAAAGGGCTACAGCTAAGAAGAGAGAAGAACCGCCACCAAAAACATATGCTAGAAGCCAGGACCTTGATCCTGGGGGAGTTGTCCATCATGTGCTCTAATGTTTCATTTCTGAATTGTGATAGCATGCTATGTTTGCTAACATACCCACGATCATTCCATTACTAATACTGTGCCATCGATCTTCTGCTCAAAGCATGCCCCAGTGTTTCAAGATTTCCACCGTCCAGGTTTCTGGGCAAAAAAAAAAAAAAAAAAACCTCTATGCGAATGCTCTAACTTATCTAGACCTATTTTTAAAATAATATTTTTGTCAGATTAACAATTAAAAAAAAAACTAAAAACTAAAACAACATGGGTATTCACAGTTCATCTAGTCTTCTAGACCTATTTTTACTGTTCATTCACTGTAAAAATAGCTTTGTAAAAATGGCACTCACTGATGTTTTGTTTGCTGGATACCTATATAGATTTTACCTGGGCTTCTTTCACCTTACTTCAAGAAAACATCCTTCTTTTTTGAAAACAACTGAAATTGTAACTCAAAAGTCAAAAACTATTTTTTACAAGTCATTTCAAACGTACTCTAAATCGTGTTTTTTAAGGTAAATTTTCTTTTTGTCTATACTTCAAAATTTGGAAAATATAGCAAGAAATACCTTTTCTCCTAGCACGGCGTTGAGCCTAGCTCCTTTAAGCGCGGTTTTGGGTGGTTGCTTTCGTAAATTACTTTTTGACAACACCGGGCCGAACATGTGACTGTGAAGTCGTCAAGAACCGTGGGTTCAGTCCTGGGCTTATTTCAAAATTCATGGATAAGAGTTTTTGCTGACAGAACTTGTCAGTGCCCACATAAATCGAACCCAAATCCAAACTACATATATTTTTAGGTGGGCTGACAGAATAGTCAATAACTGCAACGTCTAACAGATTTTTAGACACCCTTTCCACTTCGTGACACATTTTGGAGGATCAAGAACCGGTGGTGGAGAAATGACAACATGACTTGTGTCCAATTCTGTACACGAATTCTCTTCTCTCCTTCCTGCTACCATCCTTAAGTTCTGATAAGTCCACAAGGACTTGATGGACTCTGATATTTCTCTACCAAAATGGGTGTGGGTTTTAGGCCAACTCCTAAGTGGGGTTCTCCTATGCAGTCTCACTCTGTCACCAATTCTACATCCATGTTCTCATCCTTTTCTGGTGAGTTCATTAGCTTCAGTCACTGTGTCTTAAAGCCAATTCAGTATAGAATTCAATTGCATGTAATCATGTTGCTAGCTAAATAGCCCTGGTAATGATGTGAATTTTCATGTGAGACTGGCTTTTAGTACCATGCTAGTATCTCCTATTGAAAATGTTGTTGCAATGTTATCATTTGAACTTTAACAGCCTTTTCGTTTACTTGGTTGCTGAGGCTTCACTAGTTCATGTCCTGAGTAATGATAGTTTTATGCAAATGTAGGATATTGATTTTGGGCTGCTGAGATTACAATTTTATCTTAGGCTTCCAATTTAGTGAAAAATGTTCGATTTATTTTGCAGCTAGAGGCATGGAGGCTTCTGTCAACCAGGCAAGGTTGTCTTTTTTGTCTGTTGTTTCCGAAGAGGGTGATATTCTCAACAAACATTCTTTCAAGTCTTTTGCTTGTTCATCGGCAGCACAAAACGTGGAAAATGATTGCTTGCAAATGGAAAGACTGAAGGTTTGTGTTTTAAACATTCTTCAAGTTGAGGATTACTTAATATTTCAGATTTGTTTTCATATTATTGTCGTAGCGTTCTTAGCTATTTGATTTCTGACGAGCAAGATCTTCAATCTCACAGATGAATGTGGACAAGACGTCTCATGTTAGCATAAATAACACGATGGGTAATGATAAAGTGTCTGTTGAAGAGGAAATTTCTACCTCACATACACGCTTGAGAGAGCGAATGACATCGCGTTTTAGCTTTCTGCTGGACAATCTTGATACTTTAGAGAAGCTGGTTGCTGACTTGGATGCACTGAAGTTGGAAAGGGATATTTTGCTGCAATTAGGAAGACTTGGAGCTCTAGAATTTTTCAATGCCTGTCTGTCAAGGACCCTTCAAACTTCCAATGCTTTGGACTTGTCTGCTGTTCCTACTGAGAATACGGGAGAGAGTAAAACAGATGGCATGTTAGATGATCTCACAGGTAAAACTGTTGTTCGCACTGGGAAAAAGGAAGAAAGAAAATTTAGAAGAGGAAGAGCTGCCTCAGACAACGGAAAAAAAACTACTTCTTTGTCTCTGCCTTCAAAGAGTGTCCAAAATAATCTTCAAAAGCCTACCTTTGTGAAAAGAACATCAAGCTCTAGTAGTAGACGATCCTTGATAGCAAGAAATGAGGCAAAAATGACAAGGGGAGTCAAGGTTGTACGAACTTCCATAACATATGCTCAGTTTTCTTTTGCCTTTTTTAAAGATTAGCATTTCCATTTCATGCTATAGTGTTTCAGGTGGCTTCAGACTTGGAGAGAATCAGAACAACTTTAGAGGAAGAAACCGGACAAGTAGTCAGTTTAAGTTGCTGGGCTGAAGCAACTGGACTTGACAAAAAGGTGCTGCAGCAGCAATTGCAATTTGGTTGGTACTGTCGAGATGAGCTCATAAAGAATACTCACTCCTTAGTTTTATACATTGCAAGAAACTACAGGGGAATGGGAATAGCCATGGAAGATTTAATTCAGGTTTGTCAACTTTATCTCGATCTTTCTTCATGAATCGCGTAGCATTGTGCATGAAAAAGAATAGCAGCTCATATATTCTTGGTTCTGAACTAGAAAATCTTCTAGATAATTTGAATGAAAAAAATTCATTTCTTTTTTTCCTGATAACTCTTTAGTTTTATTTAGATCATGAAATATCAGAGATACAATGGCTTTATATGGGAGTAAAACTGAAGATTTCGATTTTTGACAAGGAAATCAGCTTCTCCTCATACAGAATGACTGAACCTTTGACTATATAATAGCTACAAGATCTAGCCAAAGAGATGACATTTTAGTTTAAAGCTATGGCTAGGTTCTTTGTTTGCTTCCATTGAAAAAGTAAACTATGGTGATAGCAGTATTTTGATACCTACCATGTTTATCTTCTATCTGCCCTTTCCAGAAGTTCTAGTAAGTATAACCGCTCTTGAACCTCATATGTTAGTTGGGTTGCCAAACTGTGTGGTCGCTTATATTTTTCATTATTTTCATTTCATTGTCGGTTCAATTGCCAAGTAGGTTACTTTATGTAGAACAAACTTAATTCCAACCATCACATCTAGTGCAAAAATCTCAAGGTGCAGCCTGTTATCACACTGCAGTAGATGCTTCACTGGAGTTTCTTCGAAATACAAATAATAATAAAGGATTTTGCCATTCGGATGCTACTGGAAGGTCAATCAGGCAGTTTTTTTTCCCGATCTTCATAGCAACACACTTGATGGTGATCCTTCTTAGAATCTTGAAAGCTATTTGCATAAGGCCTGGGATCTCGTGTGGTTTGTCAATGCATGACGATCCTGATCGTATAATGTAGAAGGTTCAAGAAATTATTCTACGGAGAAAGTTGAAACAGAGGACTAGGAAGGCTTAATTCGTGTTTCTTTTTTTGAAAACCTAGAAGCTACTTTCCCTAGTTAGAGTGTAAGAGGTTTCAGGAATTCTTGAAAACATAGGGAGGTTTCTTCTTGGATTTATGATTTGTAGTCTCAGGTCTTTGTTTGCGCGAAACCAAATCTGACTGTGTTGATGATTCTACATCAAAAGCTTGTGTTATGGAATTGATCTTCCGTTGCTAGAAAATATGTATTCATTTGGTAATTTTGGTGGTTTAATCCTCATGCGGCATAGTTCTGCTTTCCATGTCAGTGTGCGAAATCAGATTCTTCTAGGAAGGATGATTTTGTTGTTAGTTTTATCCCACAAATCCTGAGCATCCCATGCTGCTGTCCCTGTAAGACTCTTGCTGAATTCAGACGATCACATGTGTCTGCAATATGGTTTGCTGCTATCTTGAGTAGCCGTGTTGGTACTTTCAGTCTGATTTATCTTTGGTTCCGCGAGATGTGATTATTACTATTTTCTAGGTTTTTTTGCTTGTATCGTGCTTCAGTGAGGTTATGAATTTGCTGAGGTAGGAAAGGGTGCCATGACATTGCTGCAGATTTCTGGTGGTCCGTGTTGACTGTGCTGCTGCTCTAATATTTCTGGTGGTCTCTCTCCATGCTGCTGATGATTTTGGGTTGCTTCACTATGCTTATTTCATTTCGCCTTGCATTTTGCTTATTTCGTTGATGGCTGCATTTTGGTAATTCAACATCCAATCCAGTTAATAGTTTGACTGGATTGAGCCCTTTGGATGGTCAATTAGCCTCGGTGCTATTTTTTTTTTTTGAAAAGATTTATTTTATACAAGGCTTGTTGTTGACATCTGTTACTCGAGTTTTGAGATTGGAATGCTGCTGCTTGGATCTACGATTTTCTGCTGAATGTTCTGAGATTGGAATGCTGCTGCTTGGATCTATGATTTTCTGCTGAATGTTCTGTGCTGATTTTCTGCTGATTAATTCTAGATTTCTTAGGCTTGTTTTTGGCTGACCATATTTGACTTGGTCGCCTTCCTTTGTGTTCATTATTTTTGTGCGGCCTTTTGGCTTATTTGTTACCTGGCTTCCATAATAGCTATTGGCTCATTTTTCTATTAATATATTGCATCTCATTTTATCAAATAAAATAAAAATAAACATGGTCAAGTATTTAGTTGGAAGAAGACAAAAAAATAATTACTTGAAGATGTGTCCGTAAACATTCTTTTGCCTTTAGTTTGCTCTGATAAAAAATTTCGAGCTCCAATTTTCAGGCTGGAAATTTGGGTCTCTTACAAGGTGCAGAAAGGTTTGATCCCACAAGGGGGTACAGATTCTCAACCTATGTCCAGTATTGGATAAGGAAATCTATGTTAAAGATTGTTGAGCGGCATGCTAGAGGGATCCAAATTCCTGTATGTTATTTATTTTGATGTATCTGAGAAATGGAATCGTACCAGTAAAATCTGCAGTTTCATCTGATAACTGGTTTTCTTGCTCATTGTTTTTCTAGTATGCATTAAGCCGGTCAATAAACAAGATACAAAAAGCTCGAAAAGCCCTCAGCAACAGCGATGGCAGATACCCGGATGACTGGGAGGTTGCTAAATTCACAGGTCTATCTTTGGCTAAAATTGAATCGGCTAAGAAATGTCTCAGAGTCGTGGCTTCACTTGATCAGAAAATAGGAGAAGGTCACTATGCTAAATATTCGGTAAGGCTATCTTGCTTGTGTGGTTGTGTGTATCCTGTTCATATAGATATCTTGCATCAGGGGATGCTGTAATGATAGGAGCTCTTGATAACAGTTTTGATCGGTGCAGAAGGGGTATTCCTATTCATCTGAGAGTAAAAGCTTGATATGAAAACCATTTGAGGCACCCCTGCATATTAATTGTCAATACTCGTTTCAATTTATTGAGACCTCCTCTTTGACTCCAAGATGATGTTTGTTTCACGACGCAGGAATTTATCCCTGATATGTCAATTCAGAATCCTGAAGAGGCTGTCATGAGGCAGCACATGAGAGAAGAAATCTATGATCTCTTGAGAGGTTTGGAATCAAGAGAGAGGCAAGTGATGGTCCTGAGATACGGGTTCAAGGACAATCAACCAAAATCACTAGCAGAGATCGGGAGGCTATTCCATGTGAGCAAAGAGCGTGTGAGGAAGATTGAGAAAAAAATCATGATAAAACTAAGGGATGAAGGAATCCGCAGAAATCTAAGTCGTTATATGATTTTGTAGTCTCGTCTTTACTGCTCCATGCAAAATAGGCCAGTTGACCTGCCCTCGACGCACTGGTGGCATTGCTATCTCGAAGAGTTTCGAAGATACATGGAAAGCTGCCTGACTGAGTTTGAGTCTCCCGAGACTCCACATTATTCAGTTACAAGTCTTCTAATTAACTCACCAGCCACACCGACTCCACCTTGCAGTAAATCTTTTACTTCTACCAGAAGGGAAGAGCTACATTATACATTATACATGTTCCATATTTCATTCTTTTACGCTCAATTTATCGGGAGGGGGATAGTGACTGATACATGTATATTTATAGTCCTTCTCAAAGCCACGAACAGTTTATACAGCTCCTCTCGGAGCTCCACTTGAGCTCCGAATTTTCGTTAGTGCCATGTGCTGTGAAATGTTGGGATGGTTGCCTGGCTGGGCCAGTGTAGGAGAGCTATCAATTTATTTTCTATCGAGTACACGACAAATTCAACATCACTTGGACGGCCATTATATCCAGAAATTCAACACTACTTTCACGTCACTTGTTTTCAAACATAGTTCGAGATGACTTTATGGTTATTGCTGATTTGGTTTTGTTCGTTTATTAGCAGAGTTTTCAGGTTATTTTTTAATTTACTGTTGAGTTATTCCTGTTTATTTTCGAGTGGAGTTTTGGATTGATTTTATAGTCGTTACTGATTTAATTCTACTCGTTTTTCAAGCAAAGTTTCAAATGATTCTTCAATCCATTGTTGGATTGCGATCACTTGCTTCCATCAGCACTCTTTCTTTCTGTATGGGACGATGCCCAGGAGGGCATAGCTTTGAATTGTTTTCATGGTCGTTACTGCCTGGTGATGCTGGCAGAAGCATAATAAAAACACCAACAAGCATAAGAATGTATAAAGTTGGCTGAAATAGGGTTAAAATACAAAGAACCCCATTTTTTTTTTGCTGGGTTATCCGCTTTAAATGTAATTATGGAAATCATAGGAGTTAATTAAAGGTTAGTTTTATGAAACATGTGGTGGGAATAAGGAGAATTTCATGATGAATTCAAGATGTGTGACTTATGAATATCATTGCAGTAACAATTATCATATGGAAAGAGAAACTAAAATGAGGTCTCCACTACTGCTGTCATAAGTTTAGGTACATACTGGCCAAGTCCATATGCTAAACCCTAACCCATTTTTTTCTCTTAAATTATTATCCTAGGGTTCGTTTGTTTTACATGAATATTTTATAGATGATTTTATATGTAAAATACTTTCTTGTATAAGATTTTTAAATGTTTAGCTTGAAAAATATTTTTTATGCAAAATATTTTTTAATAATTATGATGATAATGAGATAATTGTTATAATGATGATTATGATAATATAATAATAATAATAAAAAAAAAATTACAGTAAAATTATAATAATGATGATGATGATAAGACAGTTATAATTATGATAATTGTGATATAATGGTCAAGATAATAATAAAAATAATAATAATAATAAAATGATCTTAATAATAATAAAAGAAAAAGTAATGATAACATAAAGATAATAATTATAATGATATAAAAATAATTGTTGATATAATTAAATAATATTGTAAATTTAAATTTCATGAGTTGAATAAATTTAAAATTAAATATTAACTATAAATTATTTTATATAAATTAATTTTCTTACAAAATATTTTATAGGAAACAATCATGGTAAAATATAAAAATATTTTACATTTTATGAAAACAAACAACCCCTAATATTGAATTTACATTTTTAATTTTTGATTTTTTCCCCTGATTTTTAATATTGCCCTAACGAATTCAACACATTTTACTGGTTTTGGGCACTACATTTTACGCTCCTTCGTTTCATAATCGCGTGTGAAAACAAATATCAAATCCCAAAGCAACGAATTTGATCGCAAAGGGCCTTAAACCCTTGCACGCACTCCTTTTTCTCTACCAGATCAATATTTCAAGCATTTCAGACGCTCTTTCATACGCGTGGAATCCACTAAACCAAAAAATTCGCACACACTCAATCTCATCAAAATAGTCTACATAGCATGTCCCATTGGTCAAATCACTAATCAGCCAACCCCGACGAAAAACCATCACAATTTCAATCAATAAAAACTCGACACAATTCCAACAGGAGGTTGATTTTATCGTACATCTAACCACACCCAATCAAGCGCCCCTCTTCTCTATCTTTCTCTCTCTTCGCATCCTGTCCGCTGTGTACTGTCATTTCTTCTCCCTCTCTCCAAAAACCTTTCCACTTGCAGAGAATCCGTTTCTAGGGTTTTCCATCGTCTATAAAAAAAGGGAAGAAATTTCATCGCTTTCCTTGTCATGATGAAATTGAAATCCACAATCCAATGTTTCCATTTACATTCAACTCCTAATTTCTAATTCTAATGTCTTTCACGACCAGTGAATGGCTCGGTTGCAGTTCATTTTCACCTTTATACCCATTTTAATTACAATAATAACCCTAACCACAAACCTTAGAGTTCTCTGTTCGGGTTCGGATTCGGATTCGGGTTCCTTTTCGGTAATTGATTTCGATTCCAATCTCCTCTTCCACCAAGACTACTCGCCACCAGCACCACCTCCACCGCCGCCGCATCCACCGTCAGCATCTTGCACTGACGATCTCGGAGGCACCGGTTCGATTGATACTGTATGTCAAATAGTTGCTGATGTGAGCCTCACTCGTGACGTGTACATAGAAGGGAAAGGAGATTTTTATATCCATCCTGGTGTGAGGTTTCATTGCCCTAATTTTGGATGTTCAATAACGATAAATGTCTCAGGGAATTTCAATTTATCAGTCAATTCGTCTATTGTGACTGGGACTTTTGAGCTTGTGGCGAATAACGCTAGTTTTTTTAATGGTTCGGTTGTGAATACGACGGGATTAGCTGGGGATCCTCCTCCGCAAACGAGTGGGACACCACAGGGGTTAGAAGGGGCTGGTGGAGGTCATGGAGGGAGAGGGGCATGTTGTTTGGTGGATAAAGAGAAGTTGCCGGAGGATATTTGGGGAGGAGATGCGTATTCTTGGTCAAGTTTGCAGGATCCTTGGAGTTATGGGAGTAAAGGAGGGAGTACGAGTAAGGAAGTGGATTATGGAGGGGCAGGAGGTGGGAGAGTGAAAATGAAAGTGAAGGAGTATTTGGCTGTGGATGGAGCTATATTGGCTGATGGTGGTTATGGGGGTGTCAAGGGAGGTGGTGGTTCGGGTGGGAGCATACTTTTGAAGGCTTATAAAATGTAATTTACTTGCTTACCAACTGCATTCATTACTTTATTTTGTGTTAGATTTATTGTTAAGATTCTGTTTTATTCTGGGATGATATAGGGTTTTTAATTGGGTAATTGGGAAATTTTGGTGGCTGGAGGAGTTGGAGTTTTATGGATTTAAATCTTGGAAAACAATAAATGAAAAGATTGATTAATGAAAAGGTTGTTAGAAAAACCTTGTGCAATAATGTAGAGTTAATTTGAAATTATATAGTTTTAGTTGCCGAGGACATTAGGGTTTAATGGCTTAAGAATTTGGAAAGAATTAATGGAGATTGGTAAATGGACAGCTGATGGATGGCTGGTGAAAGAGTTTTGTGGAAAGTAAGTTGTAATGAAGATAATGGAGTTTAACATTAGCCTTTTTATGGAAAAATCAAGAGTGTTTTAAGGTTTTAGTTATCCTACTCATTTATGTAATATAAGATGTAGCATCAGCTCCGAAGGGTAAATGTGAATCAATAGCCTTTTTTACCATAAAATAGGCCTCACATATTGCTTTAATTAAACATTTTGTGTTAATTGAAGGGAAGATCTGCTGATTTCCTTTCGTAGATGTCCTTTCTTTATCAATTACTTGAAAGAATTCAGTGACCACCTCTCCATTTGGTTATGTATGCTTACCGTATTATCCAGGCCGGATATAAGTGAATGTTTATCATATAGTGGCCTTGCTTGGTCTACTGACTTTCAGTTTTTAGCTATTCTGTTGCCCTGCTTACTTGATTCTGAAGTGATTTTTAGCGAAGTAGTGGATGCTGTTTTGTGCTATCTCAATCAATTGCCAGTATATTTGTGGCTTATGCATTGGATGGCATGGATAGTTGGATAGTTCACTTATCCATACCTGCCCTTAGTGATGATGTTTCTATGGAGAACGAGACTCTAAATTCCTGCATGTCAAATGCTGTTACAATTTATGTGCTGGTGGAGAGGGAGTCAACTATACTAGGGTTTGATAACCAAGGCAATCAAATGTACATATATGCTTTGCATCTTTATGTGTCTGTTTATTCTTGAATGTCTTTTAACTTACAGAATATCTGCATGTGTGTGAGCATCCATGCATGCATGGGTAGTAAGTTTGAGAGGTTGACTTATTTAATATCATATTATCCATGTATTTATGGTAGACTCAGCTGCAGTTACAATGTTGACTATGTCTTTCTCAACTTGCATTTTCTGCAGTCATGGTATCAACATTGGGTTTTAATGTCTCTGTGATTTATCTTTATTTGAAGAGCAGGACTGGAGGTGGCAGGATAAGCGCTTGTGGAGGTAATGGTTTTGCTGGTGGCGGTGGTGGAAGAGTTTCAGTTGACATTTTCAGTAGGCATGACGACCCTCAAATTTTTGTGCATGGTGAGACCCATCATACTTCCTTGTCACGCGGAGATTTTTATGGTGAAATATTGTGAACAAACTTGTCTGAATAGTAATTCCTGGTTTTAGTTGCCATTACTTGTTGATGTCTTGAGTGGGTGCTTTCCTATTAGAGACTGAAATCTGTAAGTTCAACTAAAAGGTAGTTTGAACATTCATTCATGCTCATAGCATTTGCATTTTTCCTTTTCTATTATGGGAAGTATGTCAAAAGTTCCTTTAAGTTGGTCTTGGAGGTAGGAATCTGCATTTGGGTTTTTTTTTTTCTTTTCATTTATATATGTAATCAATCAAGGAAAGTGATGCCTTGAAACAGCAATGGACTTGAGTATTCTGGCATAATTAGAAATGGAAAAATAGTACATCCTGGACAAAACATTCCTCATAAATTTCTTAATATACCACACAGTATCTCTTTCACTGTTGTAGATACTGGACAATTATGTTGATTGTTTTGTGTTGCACACGTTAATCTGAAGCACAGAACATGTTGCTCTCTGTCATTGGATGTCTTTGTTACCTTTGACGATTTTGTTCATTGTTCCTCATCTTGGTCACCTCTTATCATCTGCTGTTCAATGTGTATATTCTAAACAACACTTATATTTTTCTGTGCACAGCCCAATTGCTTTCTTGAAGTCTTTGTCTTGTCCAGTTATAAGCCTTTTGATTTGAGAAATCATTCACTAGATCACCCTCTCTCTGTTTGTCTTTCTCTTGTTCATTTCAGCCAAATGTAGTCACTATCTGAATGTGAGAGGATGGAACATGGTACTGGGTTTATTATATTGTTTCTCTCCTGGCCTTATACTTTTGTTGTTCCAAAAATTTTGCAAAACGCTTTTCCTACAGTTCAAAATTTCTATTTTGAACTCATTTTTGTTTGGATATAATTATTGGGGTGTGATTACTAGCTGCGTATCAGATGACTTTAAGAAGTGCGACAATGTGAATTGTTTGGAGAGCTTGTCTTATTATGGTTCAATTCAATTGTACTTCTCAATAGGCAAAAACTGAAACATTATGCTTTGCTGTTATGTTTGTAGGAGGGAATAGTTTCGGTTGTCCAGAAAATGCAGGTGGTGCTGGAACTTTATATGATGCTGTTGCCCGGAGCCTTACTGTGAGCAATCACAATATGTCAACGGATACAGATACACTTCTTTTGGAGTTTCCTTATCAGCCTCTCTGGACAAATGTTCATGTTCGAAATCATGCCAGGGCTACCGTTCCATTGCTCTGGAGTCGTGTTCAGGTTTGTTGAAATTCGAGTTACTTTTTAGCTTCTATATGTGTGAAAATTTGTTAGCCTTGGGAAAAGATTAGGACCACTTTTTTTTTTTGAAGGGTTTGCTGGTGTCATTTAATGGAAATGAATAGAGTGCAGAAAGGGGAGCGATATTAAGTGCAGAAACATGAATGATCTGATATTGCAAAGATTAAGAAATTTTATTTTTGAGGGTGGTTGGTGATCACATTTAAAGGAAAAGAATAGAGGGCAGAAATTGGAATTATCAGAAGTGCTGGTTTTAGAATGTGCAATACTTTGTGTCCCATGCATATGATGATAGGTAGAAAAGATGAATTCTTACTAAAAACTATATGTGCATGCATACAGGTCCAGACATATAACCAATTCCTGCATAACATGTAAACATTCATATATCATATACTTCAGCAAACTTTGTTTGGTCATTTGTCCCCTTGTTTGTCAGTTTTCAGCTTTGTAACATCATTCAGGCACAATTATTCTGAAAATTCTTAAGATTGTACTTGACAAGAATGATGAAAAGCATAGAACAATGGTGTTACCGGACAGTTACAGGAATTCCCACATTGAGAGGCTTGTTTCCATGGTTTATATGTCTATTGTGTTCTTGTATATCTGTCTATATAAGATAGCTTGCACTCGCTGTAGGACCTGTTAGAGCTCTAGGTGTAGTTTTTTTATATTTCATTCTTCATGTCTATACAAGATAGTTTGCACTGGCTCTTGGATCTGTTGGAGCTCTAGGCGAGGCTTTTTATATTTTCTCTTTGGCCCACCTTAGAATTTTGAGAGAGTGGGTTTAAGGCATCAATTCTCAAAGTAGAGGATATATCTCTTGTTGCACTCTACTGTTATCTTAGTTATCCTTATCTTTTTTTGCCACAATCTATTGCATTTGGATTTTTGATGAGATGTTAAGTATTTTTTGTTGTAAATATTGTTGCATTTTAAGCTAATCCTGGTGAATATGTAGGTCCAAGGACAAATAAGTCTGTTATGTAGTGGAGTCTTAAGCTTTGGGCTAGCTCATTATGCTTCATCAGAGTTTGAATTATTTGCAGAAGAGCTATTAATGAGTGACTCTGTAATCAAGGCAAGCCACAACTATACATTGATTGTGTATATGCATTGATGACTTCACGAATGCAGCAAAAACCCACACTTACTACTGCACTTGTTCAGCCAGCATTGAGAAAAAACCCACAACTATACATTGATTCTGTATGTGCATTTCTTTGGTTTCTCTTATAGGAAACAAGGAATAGAAAGGAGATAAGAAATAAGGAGAGAAAACAGGGTGACATAGAAAGAATAAGTAAAAAATGAACTGTCATCAATTCTCAATTATCTGTCAACAATACCCTCTATTCCACACGGCAAAATATGGTTCCTCATATAGATGCTCCCCCAAAATCTCTAGTAAACCATAACAATTACGGAGTGAAGTCCCGGCAATGGAACTCGTAATTAATACTAAATACACAATGATTTACAATAACTAGATTTCCTGGGGAAAAAAGAAATAACATAGAATGAGAACTTGAGAAAAATAAATTCTACAGCTTTCATTAAAAGTTGCTTTGTTTGAGATCTTCAACAGCCCTTGCATCATTCTCTCTTTGTTGGGAAAAACTTGACCTCAAGTTTTGAAATGTTCAAGCAGTACAAAAGCTTCCATTCTTCTGCCAATAGCTTGAAGTGACATCCTTGATCCCAACTCCTTTTATCCTTCTCATCTTCAATTGCATGATTAAATGTGTACAGAACATGCTGTGGTGTCTATTGGACCTTCAGGAACCCTAGTATACCAAAAACGAAATTGGAAATAAAATAATTTCTAAATCATAAAGCTCCCAAGCAACCTTAAATTCATCATAACCTGAAGTAAATAGTTTTTCTAAATAAGAAACGTATTGTAGTAAAGCCTCAAGAAGAATAGCTTTCAAATTTCTGTCAAATTTGTTTGAGAGCTGAAATTGCTTCTACAACACTGGACCAATCTCGGAGATTTTATCTCTTCTCAGCTTGTCCATGCCTCAAAAAGAATAGCTTTCAGATTTCTGTTGAATTTGTTTGAGAGCTGAAATTGCTTCTACAGCACCGCATCAGTCTTGGAGATTTCATCACTTCTCAACCTGTCCATGTTATAGTAATTGTCCTGTCATTCTATTCCCCTTTTGCAGGCTCTTGCCTTGCATAATTATGCCTTTGTATGCTCTTTTATGCGCATATTACTCTGTCTCTGCATGGAAACATCTACATTTTGGCACTGTTTTAGGCTTTGAACTCATTTGTTAATCTTTTATATAAACTAAAACTTGAAAATCATCTCTAGTATTGTTCTAACCTTTTTTAATATGCCTTGTTCTTCATTTCTAGTGAAATTATGGTTTCATAATTATGGCTTTTAAAATCATCACTTCTAGTCCGATGGTATTTTTTTTTTTCATGTGTCAATGAGAATTAAGTTTCTGCTTATTCCAGACTCTACCCCTGCTTTGTTTAGATTTTCATTCTGTTATATCTATGTGTACTATTTTTTATTTGTGCTTGTATGTAATATGATTTTGATGTGCATGATCATTTCACACATCAGGTTTACGGGGCTCTACGCATGAGTGTGAAAATGTTCTTAATGTGGAATTCCAAAATGATCATAGATGGCGGTGAAGATGTAACTGTTGCGACTTCTTTGCTTGAGGCTAGCAATCTAGTTGTTCTTAAGGTACTTCCTCATTGTGACTGGCATATTTTACTTGTGCTGTGTTTTGCAAATGATATGCCAATCCTTTTTTTTGTTTAACAGGAATCATCTGTCATACATTCTAATGCCAATCTGGGGGTTCATGGTCAAGGTCAATTGAATTTGTCTGGATCAGGCAATTGGATTGAAGCTCAACGTTTGGTTCTATCACTTTTTTATAGTATTCATGTAAGCTGTGTTTTATAATAACAGGAACAATTAGTTGTATTGATGGCTTACAAGGTCACTTTGCTTGTTGGTCACCTAGTGGTTCAGTATCTTTGTTTTTTTTTTTTTTTGAAGAAAACTGTGATTCTAGCATGTTGAGGTTGTTCTCTTTTCTCAGTTTTCTAGTAATTTTTTTTCCTGCTGAACTGGTTTGATTTGCAGTACTTAAAAAGTATTTCCACTGTTTCATCTGTCTTTAGCAGTCGTGGCTGCTGGGATGAGATGTATTTTTATTTGGTGCAGTTAATTTCATTAATTCTTACTCAATAGCGCATGCTTTTTTTGGATGTTCAATATTTTTGTCAATTTTTAAAAGTCAACAAAAAATGTTATAGTTTTCCAATAATATCCCATAACCTTTATTGTATGCTAAAATGAACTTTCGATTTGAATATTCAAGTGGACTAGGGTTAACTTTGGAAAGTTTGTTTCTATGTATTAATTGCAATCTTCCTAAAACATTCTGCTCTCGCCAAGTATATTTCCGAGGGACTGTGGGATGGAGTATTTCTTTTGTGAGAGCTATTGTGGCAATAAGTCTGTTTCTTTCTTTCGTTCTTTCTTTGTTCTACTGATAGTAATGTTGTTGTAGCCCGGTTCTAATCCCGGAAACCTTTGTTGTGCAATGTTTGTGTGGACATGACCAGTTTATGTTCTAATTATTGATGACTAATTATGCATTTTTAATTTTTCACAAGGTTGCACCTGGATCCATGCTGCGCGGTCCTGTGGAGAATGCAACAAGTGATGCAATGTAAGTTCATATTTTGTTGGAATTTTTTTTTTCTCTGGTTTATGTTTGAACTTACAGAGTTTTGTGGTTTTTACTTCTGTAGTACGCCAAGGCTCCATTGCCAACTTGAGGAGTGCCCTGCAGAACTTTTTCATCCTCCTGAAGATTGCAATGTGAACTCATCTCTTTCTTTTACCCTTCAGGTGATCCTTGAATTGAAGTTGCATGTTATAAGGTTTGGAATTTACTTATTCCAGCTTATCTAACTTTTTTTTCCCCATATATTTCAGATATGCCGAGTGGAGGATATTACAGTTGAGGGACTTATAGAAGGATCTGTTGTCCATTTTAATCAGGCAAGAACAATATCTGTTCCATCTTTTGGAACAATAAGTGCATCTGGCATGGGTAATACTCTCTTTTTTTCTTTGTACAATATTTTTTAATGGACATTTGTCTACCTATTTCAGTTTACACGGAATCTCCTTCCTCCCCATCCTTCCTTACTCCACCTTTCCCTGCACACACTATAGATTCATTGAATACCTTTGCACAGACATGTATGCTCACATTTTTTTAAGCTGCATTTTGGATAGTGTGAGAAGACTCTTGAGTTCATTTGTTGTGTTTGAATAAAGATAAGTTTGTGTTCACATTGAAGTATCATATTTAGACAGAATTGCTGATAACATTGTACTCATGCAGGCTGCACTGGTGGTGTGGGTAGAGGTAATGGTTTAAGCAATGGGATTGGCAGTGGTGGTGGGCATGGTGGCAAAGGCGGGTCTGCATGTTACAATGATAGTTGTGTTGACGGTGGTGTTTCATATGGTGATGCAGAGCTACCTTGTGAACTTGGTAGTGGAAGTGGACAGGAAAACTCTTCTGGTTCTACTGCAGGTGGTGGCATTATAGGTAAGCTTGTGCTTTGGATCAATTTATCAGCTAATAACTTTCAGCTTTGTTTTGAAATACATATGATGTATTATCTTTTATCCGTGTTATTCGAAAATGGTCACCTTCTGCATGAAATATGGTAAGGGATCTCTCTCAACAGAGTGATATTTGGATCACCTCTTTCCTGGATATATTAAAAACAATAATATTTGTGCATTCAAGTTGGCAACTTTTTACATAGTTAAGTTGCCCATTTGCATTTTAGGGAACTTGGTTGTGTTTGTGTTCCTTTGTTATTTTACCTTCAAACTGATTCACTCATTCATTTGGTCTACCTGTCTGGTCAGTAATGGGTTCATTGGAGCATCCTTTGTCAAGTTTGTCTGTTGAAGGTTCAGTCAGAGCTGATGGTGAAAGTTTTAAAGGAATCACTAGAGAGCAACTGGTTGTCATGAAAGGTACTGCTGGAGGTCCTGGCGGTGGTTCTGGAGGAACTATTCTTCTGTTCTTGCATACACTAGATCTTGGCGAGCATGCTGTAATTTCAAGTGTTGGGGGATATGGTAGTCCAAAGTGGGGCGGTGGAGGTGGTGGTGGAAGAGTTCACTTCCATTGGTCAGACATTCCAACTGGGGACATGTACCAGCCCATTGCTCGTGTGAATGGAAGCATCTGCACTTGGTTTGTATTCTATATGATCTATTTAAACACTGCATTTTCTGGTGGTGCCAGATAATTCTGATCCACAAGGTTTTCTTTTTCCAAGAAATATTGGAAAATGCAGTGATAATTTATCAGATAATATTGATTATTTAATTCATTCCATATTTTGATCATTAGATTTGCCTGATGTTCAAAATTAATTTGTTCTTAATATTAAGTTTTCGAGAGGCTGTTGGAAAAAAGTAACTTGAGAATTATGGTTTAGTTTAGTCTCAAAAGCTATTTATTATGAATTTTAATGAAGTTTAGAAGCCATTTTGAAGGAAAGACAAATGTTAAAGAGAAGTATTCAGTGTCTGAAACCACAGGAATTTAAAGACTAACAAGGATGCTGAATAGTTTGGTTATTGAATGGTCAAATAAACAATAATTATGAATTTAAGATATTTAATATCAGCTACTTGATATGAGATGTTGAGTGACTGGCTGTTTAATTGAGTGGATGCTGTCCACCTGCTGTCTCAACATAGCTAAAGACACCAGCCAAGATGGTATGGGACTATATTGCTCATTGATTATATGAATATATAGTGGGGAATCTGCATACTCACATAAACTTATAGGAAGATATAGTGGGGCTTCTGCACGCACTGGCATAAACTGGCAACGCACTGGCATAAACTGGCAAGGATGACAAATAGAGCTTCCATGTCATATGCTGAACTCATTACTGAGAAATCTTGTATGATCCTCCTAGAACATTGCTCGTTAATGTTTCTGTTAATATTATATTTCAGGCATTAACCAAATGGAACCTATAAATTGCTGTGTGAGCAAGTATTAGGTTATCTTTGCCATATGCTTTTTCTTGACTCTTCCCAAAGATCACAAATAGTATGCATTTTCACATTTCCTTCAGCCCATCACAAACAGATTTTATCATTTGTTTTGAGTTCTTGGAGGGACTGAATCCTTTACTAAATGCTGTCTGCCCTCTGCACCTTGAGCATTGTGAATGTATAATCTACGTTGAACTACTGATGTTAATTTTAACTGCTGGCTCTGAGATGTGCATTCTTGATCTGATTGGGTTTCACTCTTCACTGCAGGGGAGGATTGGGAAGAGATGATGGTCATGCTGGGGAAAACGGAACAGTGACGGGGAAAGCTTGCCCAAAGGGACTGTATGGAATATTTTGTAAGGTAGTGTCATAATTTCTTGACTTTGTGATTTCATCTGCGCGACTCTTCTTGAGTTAATTACTGCAGGTGGCATGTCTTATGTTGAGAGTATATGCGTGGATGTTAGGAATTATAATCTCGCTATCATTGAATATGATCGTATTTGAGAAAATAATGTGATGTTCAATGTCAGTTGCATTTGTAGCAAGGTAGAAAAATTGAAGGTGAATTGTTAGCAGCATAATTTTTACAACAGTAATTGTTTAGGGGCAAAACTAATGTCAGAAGGATGTTCCAAGTGTTAGCAAGTCAAACAGTACATCTTGACTGGCAATAGGGAGAAAAGGAGTAAGATTGAGATCGTTCCACCCCACCCCCACCCCCTTCTCCCTTCAATGTATGCATGCTAAAACCATATGAGGGACAAGTATGGAAATGGTTGAATTTGCTTTCTTTTCATCCAGTTTGTGCTAAACTAAAACTATTTTGTCACTTTTTGAATTGTGAATCCTTTACAGTATGCTTCAGTTTTCTTTTTACCATTTAAATTTTTAGACCATATAAATGCACCATGCAATCATCTAATCAGAAATAAGGTATCAGTTTAATGACAAATGGTATTAGGTTTATAGGGAGTCCAGATATGATAATCCTTTTGGTGATAGTTTCTGACATCTCGTTTAAAACATTTATTAACTAATTTAAAGCTGTATTCTCCAGTCTTCATTTTCTCCTTCATTTTTTTCTGCACTTCTTCAGGAATGTCCAGTTGGCACATATAAGAATGTAACTGGATCTAGTAGAGTGCTTTGTCATTCATGCCCTGCTGATGATCTTCCTCGTCGTGCTGCTTATATTGCTGTTCGAGGTATTTCAAAGTTGGGAGTTCTTAAGCATTTGGCCTGATCTAAAACGACATACTGGGGTGGCTGGCTGCCTGAAACTTGTATAATTTCATTGTAAAATTTAATCTCTAAAATTTTACCATCTCCTAAATTCATCTTTATATGCAAAGGAGATACTAGACCGCACAATCTTTTTTATTCTATGTCAAAGCAACAAACTTCTGCTAAAGTTGAATTTTCTTGAGATGGACAAATAATTTGGAGGGAGGGGTTGCAGAGGTTCGGGCATGCATGCTTTCACACACAATGCTGGAAGACACCACGCATTTGCAGGCACATGCATTATACTTGTGTTCATTATCCTAAACAGTGCAAATCCTCACTTTGTCTGCTTTACCAGGTGGTATTGCTGAAACTCCATGTCCTTACACGTGTGTTTCGGAGAGATTTCACATGCCACATTGTTATACAGCCCTAGAAGAGTTGATTTACACGTTTGGTGGGCCATGGCTGTTTTGTCTTCTTCTTTTGGGTCTCCTCATCCTCTTAGCATTGGTGCTCAGCGTTGCTCGGATGAAATTTGTTGGGGTGGATGAATTACCTGGTCCAGCTCCCACTCAACATGGCTCTCAGATAGATCATTCTTTTCCCTTCCTAGAGTCATTAAATGAGGTTTCTCCATGTCTCAGCATGTTAATTTCTGTTCATTTGAAAGTTGTGTTTAGAACCCAGCTTAGGCCTCAGATATCTCCCTTCTCTTGATCTTTATATATGTAGAAGAATTTGAAGGGAGGGCTTCACTAGCTTATGTATAGATTGACAAGTTGCGTATCACTTTTCAGGTTTTGGAAACAAATAGAGCTGAGGAGTCTCAGAGTCATGTGCACAGAATGTATTTTATGGGTCGTAATACTTTCAGTGAGCCTTGGCATCTTCCCCATACCCCTCCTGAGCAAATAAAAGAGATTGTGTAAGTTAATTCTCATACTGCTTTTTACAGGAATGGCTAAGTTGGCTCAGTTCTTCTGCGAAACTTTGGGGTTTTGACATCAATTATCATTGCAAAGCTATGTTTTCACCTTATTTATGATGGTCTATCAGATATGAGGGTGCATTCAATACATTTGTGGATGAGATTAATGGTATAGCTGCTTATCAATGGTGGGAAGGTGCAATTTACAGTATACTTTCTGTTCTTGCATACCCCCTTGCATGGTCATGGCAGCAATGGAGACGGAGGATCAAATTGCAAAGACTGCGAGAGTTTGTTCGATCAGAGTATGATCATGCTTGCTTGCGCTCTTGCCGTTCACGGGCTCTCTATGAAGGGCTTAAGGTTTGTTTGTGTGGTGATTTTCTTTTGCCCATTCACACCATTTTTTCTATTCCTTTTCCCTTCAAATTGTGCATGTCATGTGGCTTGCTTTTGGTTCTATTAGTTTCAAATTTTGTTGCCCATACATTAAAAGTTTAGCCATTTATTGTTATTGTACATTTTTGTTGGAATATTATTTTATGTGAATGGAGAGGGTGATATGTTTTATTGTTGTGTATCAATTTGAAACCTTTGTTTTTTAAGGATTTAAAACGTGTTTTATGTTCCTTCAAAAGTAAGACCTTGTGTAAAAGAACCATAAATATTTGGCTCAAATATGGTCTTTGTTCTCTAGGTAGCTGCAACCTCTGATTTAATGCTCGGATACTTGGATTTCTACCTTGGTGGAGATGAGAAGAGAACTGATATTCCTGCTCGCCTAAATCAAAGATTTCCAATGTCTATACTTTTTGGAGGTGATGGAAGTTACATGGCTCCTTTCTCAATTCAAAGTGACAATATTCTTACCAGCCTCATGAGCCAGGTTTGGCATCTGCTTCAAAGAACTCAATGCTAACAAGTTTGTCATTTACACTTTTAAGGTTAGGGAGCTTAATCAACATGTTGCAGTTTGTAGCTCAAAATTGATTTACCTTTTACCTTATGGCTTGCAGATGGTCCCTCCTACCACTTGGTATCGAATAGCTGCTGGTTTGAATGCACAACTGCGCTTGGTTTGTCGTGGGCGGCTAATAGTAACTTTTCGACCTGTCCTTAGATGGCTTGAAACGCATGCTAATCCAGCTTTGAGAAGCCATGGAGTACATGTTGATCTTGCGTGGTTTCAGGCTACTACTTCTGGTCATTGCCAGTATGGACTATTGGTTCATGCTGTTGAAGAAGAAAGTGAAAATACATCTGTTGAAGGCATTGATGGTGCAAAACAAATTGAAGAAGACTCACGGTAATGGTTTATTATGTTTTATTGGGGTATAATTTCCATTTATGTGATTAGCCTCATGATTTTTTAGCCTGATAGCCTGTCAATATTAGGAGCCAACTAGTCTGTGTTCACTATGGCAATTTGTGTCAATCAAGGTGTATAATATTGTGGTGGGCTGTCCTTATTCTGAATCATTGCAAGTGTGGAAGTGGTGAAATGGTGACTATATGACAATTTTTCAAGTTTGTCATAAAAAACTATAAGCCAATTTGTGTGTCATGACAAGCAGATTATAGTATATGGTATTAGAAAATTTAGACATGCATTCATTGCAGGGGCAGTAAAGAACATGCATAGAATATGAGGTTGTATGACATATACCTTTGTGGTTTTCTATACTAGTACAGTCAATTAAATTTATGGTGAACTTTCAGCAGATTCTAGAGAAAATCGCTGTAAGGGGCACATGTTTATAGTTATTTTTGTATGGTTATATCCATATGTTTAATTTTGAATGTCATTTGACTTGGTTTTTTCCAGCCTTGTGAAGAACACAAACCAAGAAAATCCATCTGGTCAGTGGAGAGAAGAGGTGTTTGTATCCCAAGCCCACAGAAACAGTGACAACTACATGCGGCGGAAAAGGATTTATGGGGGGATTATAGATACTAACAGCTTAAGAATGCTGGAAGAGAAGAGGGATTTATTTTACCCCATCTCTTTCATAGTTCATAACACTAAACCTGTTGGCCATCAGGTAGCTTTTGTATAAATGAGTTCTGTACGTATTCATTATCTTGTTAATTTTACCAGCAATTCAACTTCATCTATGCTCGTTCTTGTCTTCTTGCAGGATCTTGTTGGTTTGGTCATCTCTACGCTTCTTTTAGGAGATTTTAGCTTAGTCTTGCTTACTTTACTCCAGCTGTATTCAATTTCATTGGTGGATGTCTTTCTTGTTTTGTTTATTTTACCTCTTGGCATTCTTATGCCCTTTCCTGCGGGAATCAATGCTTTGTTCAGTCATGGACCTAGGCGCTCTGCAGGCCTTGCACGTATCTATGCTTTGTGGATTGTTACATCCTTGATTAATGTTGTAAGTTGCCATATATATGCACTTGGTCAGACTTTCATTCTTTCATCATATGAGCAAGCCAGCATAATGTTTGCTGCAAGTTATTCAGTTACCGAACATGTGCTTGGTTTTTCATCTTCTGTGAAAGGAATAAATCCCTTAACCTTTCCTTTGATTTTCTGCCAGGTGGTTGCTTTTATTTGTGGATATATTCACTATAACAGTCAATCATCTTCAAGTAAGAAGTTCCCCTTTCAGACATGGAGTATTAGCATGTAAGTTGATTCTACAGCTTCCAGAAAGTTTAGTTAATTGGCAAGTCGGAGTGAGAGAGGACTGATATTACGGTTCCGCACTGATCTCTCTGTGGCATTTGTGTTGCAGGGATGAAAGTGAATGGTGGATTTTTCCAGCTGGACTGGTTGTGTGTAAAATCTTACAGTCTCAACTTATTAATTGGCACGTTGCAAATCTGGAGATTCAAGACCGCTCCCTGTATAGTAACGTTTATGAGCTATTCTGGCAGTCATGATGATATGTCAAAGACATATTCCACATTGACAATGAAGGTTCCTTTTCTTCTCCTTTTGTATGCTTTTTGAGAGCACTAGGCAAATGGCTGACACAGATGTAGGAATAGAAAATAGAAAGGAAAAAAAATATATAAATAGCGTGAACACTTGTTGTAATTTATTTGGGAATTGTAGTTGCATTCTCTCGTCATTTTGCCCTGTAGAGTTCAATGTAAATATGAAGGGGTAATACCCTTTCGTTATTGTATTCAGTTTGTATATGTGCTGATCTCTAATAACATAAAGCTCTATCGGATTTCTCACAAGCTTAGCTTAATGTGGTGGAAAAGCCATGCCCGTGTTGTCTTCAGGATAGAAAATGACCAGAACTCGAAATGGCTAAAGGAGAAGGCCAAAAATTAACCCGACGGGTGAAATTCCGTTTTTGTTTGTCTTCAAGGCAGCCAATAGGCAAAATTACCTGCCTTCATTGGACGTGCAGAAGGTACGTGTTCCGGATCGTTTTATATGAATATTTGTTTCCTAGTATTCTGCTTTAAAAGTCTCGGTACTTTCCATCGCTAAGTCATCATCGGATCCTCTTTGCTTCTTCTTTTGACGTGCTTTTAAAAAAAAATATTATTTTTTTGTTTTAAATTATTTATTTTATGATTTTGATGAGCTTTTTTTGATAGGATGATGTTTTTTTTAAAATATTATTTTAAATAAAAATCATTCTACAAAGTAACTGTTATTATAATTTTAAATGCTATGCATAGCAATTTTTTGTACTTTGGTAGGAGAGTAAAGAGATGTCTAGAATATTTTCATATCAATATTTGTTTTCAGTGATGTGCTTTTACAATTTTTGTAACTTTCATTTCTATCCCATCGTAAGATCTGAGCGATTAATACAAGTGAATTTTTTCCTTTAAATTTAAAAACTAAAAAATATAATAAAAAAAATTATAATAGAAAGATATATTAGGAGAGAGCAGGGAGCAGGGAGAAAATTTCAAAATTTCAATCAACTATACCAGCAAATGAAATCTCATATAATAAGAAATGAATATATATATATATATATATATATATATATATATATATATATATACAATGTGTTTGGTAGATGTAGTGTAGATTTGTCGTTTAAAAATGTGTTTTAAAATTAATTGATGGTTGAGGGGCATGTCGTTCAGCATGCCCTTGCGAAAGAGTGAATTGCCCGGCTTGTCTAATAAAAACTCTAACGATGTTAATGACACATCGTCCAATCATTTCTTATTGGGCTGTAGACTGTAGCTCAGCCTCGTAGTGTGTGTACTTCATTTCAAGCCTAAATCTTATATAATCTCTTCTTCTTTTTTTTCAAATATTTATTTAATATTCTTTTATTTTTTAAATGTACTTTTATAAAAATAATTTTATAAGTGTAAATATATATCACATATTTTTCTTTTTAGTTCCGTCATATAAAATGATAGAAAAGAATTAAAAAAAAATAATAAATGTCATTGAAAGGAGAAAAGCTCGATATATTAAAAATAAAAACAATGCACCAGAAAAGCGTGTTAGGTTAGATATTATATGTAAGCTAGCACATGAAGATGAAGAAATACTTGGTTCGTAAGAGATTTTATAAAATAAAGAAAAATATACAATATCATTTTTTTTTGTAATTTACATAAAAAAAATAAAAGAAACATTTAAATCAAATTCATGATTTATTCTTTGGCAGTGTAAAAGAGAAACTATTTCTATCACACCATTTTCTTGTTATAAATTGGGTATATATATATATATATATATTGTCTCTGGTCAATAAAAAAAATAATTTTAAAAGATTTCTTGACCCGCGGCTTTCAAGGTCATGTTTGTTTCTAGAAAAATTATTTCTTAAAATTTTATGTGTTTGTTTGTTATTATAAAAGTTGATCAACGAAAAATACATTTCAGTTAAAAAAAATATAGCTTGATTTTAAAAAAAATATTTTTCTAGAAAATTTAGACAGAAAACGCTTTTCAAAAGTTATGAAATTTTATAAATATCATATTATTTGCTAATTATGTCAAGTTTGGTCCTCAAATCTTTTATTGCTTTATATATTTTATTTTTAATATTTATTATTCAATTTCATCTTTTAAAATTTAATTTTTATATTAACTTTGATCTTTATTTTTATAATTGTTATTTGCTTTTTCCTTATCTTTTTTTTATTGAAATTTTTTATTTATCAAATTTGATCATCATTCTTTTGATTATTACTTATTTTATTTGAAATAATTTATAAAA
>NW_011499853.1:1910065-1939457 GCF_000495115.2 Populus euphratica
ATTATTTTAATTTCTTCATCTTTTATTTTTTTATTTTTTAAATTTGATCTCTATTATTTTGATTATTATTTATTTTATTTGAGATAATTTATGAAATTATATCTGTTTTCAATTTCATTCTTATTTAAATTTTTTAATTTGTAATATTTGTTTCTTATTATTTTAATAAACTTTAGAAAAATAAAATATTAATAAGTTATTTTTCAGCTTATTTTTCATAAGATAATTAAATACTGAAAAATATTTTTCAACTTATTTTTTATTATAATATTAAATATAAAAAAAAATTACTTTTCTGGAATTTATTTTTTCAGGATATATATATTTTTTAAAAAAAACTATTTTTTAATAAATAAACGGAAGAAGTTCATTTTAGTAGAGTTGAATTCTGTTGACTTTGATTGGGCGTCATCGGGAAAAAGCCACTTCTAATCTCCCTGCAAGATCCCAACGTACTCCATTCATATCCTCAAACATATGCCTTGCCAGCTCATAACCCTAATACTGTTGTTGCTATAAATAAAAAATAAATATCTATGGATCTGAAAAAGATAGGCATGTCAGATTCCACTATAAAACTTTTCATAACAACCAGTGGATAAGTTTAATTTATTTTTTTATATAAATTATATGTTTTTTAAATAAATTTAGTGAATTTATGCAAAGGCTAAATATTTTTAAATTTTTAGTCAAAAGAAAGTGTATATTGCATCATTTAAATAAATTAAGTCTAAATAGGTTAAATATCTCGTAACGTCTAGCCATTTGAGAATTGATACCTCAGTTAAAAAAATGAAATTGACCTTCCACAATTAAATTTTTTAAGTTTCCATCCATTAATTAACAAATTTTACACTCTAGCTCTTACCTAGGCATGACGTCTCAAATGTATATAAACGGAGGGTCCTTGTAGATATAATAGATGGCAAAGGGACCCCATACATCAAATAAACGATACAGGGACTCAATCAATCAAATTTCCACAGTACAAGGATGATACTGTAATTAGCCCAGATAAATTATGCTTGGCTAAAATTGCCATGCAAGCAAAGAGGCCTCTGTAGAGGATACGTGCACCAGCCAATCAAAAGCACCAAAACACCCAACTCACCCTGCTTCTTCTTTTTCTTTAAAAAAGAAACAAACAAAATGCTTCCTTAATTTCAGACCAAAAACCGCGAACACGCAGAGAAATCAGTTCAATTCAACAGAATAGAAGAGAAGAGGAAGAAGGAAATACAGCAATAGCACTACTACTACTTGTGTCAAAATAATAAGATTCTTCTTGTATAAACGACGTCGAAACAATGCATTCTTTCGTATACAGAGCAAACGTGTTGCTAACGTTCGCCTTCACTATACTGGCGTTAATGTGTGTCATTGCCTCTTTCTCCGACAACTTCAATTTTCCTTCTCCTTCTGCCGAAATCCAGGTTTCTTTCTTATTCTGTTGATTTATTGTTGTTTGGTGGATCTAATTCCATCTTTGAAATCATGTTTGTTTTTTTTTTTTGCCATTCTATTTGGGGTTTTGTAGATAGTGAAATTCAATGGGTTTCAAAAGAAGCCACCCGGAAACGATGAGGTAATTCATTCTTTCTTTACCTTGTTTTTTGTTTTTTTAAAGAGTTTGAACTGTATAAATTGATGGGATTAACAATAATTTGTGCTTATTATTATTATTATTATTTAAATTTTTAAGTGGAATCTCTTATCAAAAAAGAGTTACTGTTGCTAAATATAAAAAGCTACGTGGATTTTCAAAAGGTGGATAAATTTGTTTATGAGCAGGTTTCAAATTCTAGGTTGAATGGATTTTTTTTTTGTTAAAGTTTAAAATTTGTTTTTATTTATTTGTTGAATTGGGTTTTTAGTATTTCTATGATATGTAGCTCAAGTGTATTTATTTATTTTTTGGTTAATATTGTAAGTATTGTTCTTAGAGGTTTGCATTCTCCTTACTGATTTGATCTTCTGTTTGTTAGTGTGCTCAGGTTTTGGTATGTCTGACTGATTCCAATAACTAAAGATACTGTCTTGGTTTTCACTTTCTGAAAAAACCCTAATGTCAAAAGATTCACTTAGGTAGATATTTCAAAAATTGAGTAGAACAATTTGGTCTCTCCCACATGCTGGTTAAGACTTGATTTTGCCTCTCACAATTGTTGACATTCATGAACATTGTAATTGCAAAATCTAAAAAAATAAAATTGTTTTCAGCTTATAAGATGGCCATGAATCTTTGTTGTTAAGGAACTTTAAATCTAAAAAAATAAAATTGTTTTAAGCTTATAAGATGACCTGGCCATGAATCTTTGTTGTTAAGGAACTTAGTCCCAAAGGCTTTTGATGTTAACTTTACGGTGTCCCAAACACCCCACAGACTTTTTTTTGGTTATCCTTTGTGTTTCCTTTATGGACATCCTGCTTTCAACCTGCATTTTTTGTCCTCTGTGTGTGTGAGAGAGATAGAGAGATTCAATATTTGGGTTAAATTATCCTTCTTGACTATAAAATCCCATGGAGGAAATTGCCAAATCAGTCTCATCAATGGTCAAAAGTCATACCTCGGAAATATTTCATGTATGTACTATCTACTTTGCTGAAATTGATCATAATATGCTAAATTTTGCAGAAAATTCTGATAGTATTAAAAATCATTCAATACAAAATTGAAGTAGTTTACAACTTGATACATGAACGTTTAGGTTAAAATGATATTAGAACAGAACTTCTGTAATCAGTGTTACATCTTTTAACTTATCAGCTTATATATTGGATTTGACCTATTACAATTCCGTCTTTTTTCTGCTTCAAGAAATTCATATCAAAAGTTGATCACTACTTTCATCATGCTAGAATTTTAGTTATTGGTTGAACAAGTGCCGAAAACATACACTAGGGGAGGTGGTGACCTTGTACCTATTAACCACTGAGTTAATATGCAATCAGCTTCTTGGCTTTTCTGTGGCTATGCATGTTTTTAAGATAGAAGGAATTTTGATTGAAATAACTTCGTATAGAGTGATGCTTGTAAGTTTGCAAGATGGTGGAATTTCTTCTTCCAGAAGACAGGCCTGCTTGATAATGTTGATATTTCTTTCTTCCCCGTTCATCTTAACTATTTTAAGATAATGTATGATGTCAAACCATCTTCCATTTTTTATGCATTAGTGTAGACACAGGCACTTTATTCTGGACTACTTGATAAGCTAGCAATAATTCAACACTGATTGAACTGCCCATCATTTAATGCAGGTCAGCCTGACCATGAATATAACAGCTGATTTACAGTCACTGTTTACATGGAACACAAAGCAGGTATGAAATTTGAAATAGGAGTATATTTGTTTTTCCTCAGTGATAGGTGTTATGGTCTTTTCATATCAGAGCTGTAAATATTTAACCCTCATGCCAAGGCAAGCCATCTGATTGTTTCATGAGTGTAATCCGATTAGTGAGTACATTTCATTTACTGAACCAATCGCTCTCTATTATAGTTTTCATGTTCTGACACATTGAGTTTTGGATGCCCTATGAAAATTTGGAAATCCAATGTAAAACTTCTTATGTTACATAGTTGGGACATTGCTGGGATGAATGACTTGAATTTTAAACTGACTTGTTTACAATTAAAAAACCAAATCTTTTTTATGCCGTGGTCATGTGCACGAGGGATTTTGAATTGATGGGGCACCTAAATGTATTGATATCGTTCAATGCTTATTCGAGTATATAATGATCACATAATAGCCAATCCAAACATGTAATAATAATGAACTTGTCATTTATTGCAGCTTTTCATATTTGTAGCAGCTGAGTATGAAACTCCCCAGAATTCATTGAACCAGGTACTCTAGGTGCTTGAAATTAGAAGTATGTTCTTTTCCATTTTGGCTCTCATCTTTCACACGTTGAACTTTAATTTTTAAAAATTTACGAGGCGTGCTTGGAGCTGAATCAGTTTCCCTTTCCATTTTCCCTGATACATGTGCAGGCACTAGACAAGCCTCTTGAGGCATCTGTATTTCATGTCCTCAAATGTCAGGGTCTACTGCATAAGAATGTGTTCACTACTTAAATGTTTTTGAATGTCTTGTGATAGGTGTCACTTTGGGACGCTATTATACCTGCCAAAGAGCATGCAAAGTTTTGGGTCCAGACCAAGAACAAGTACCGTTTTGTTGATCAGGTACCATCCGTATGGAGTGATTTCTTTTCATTTCATTGGGCATTCACACCCACGAGCCACCTCATGTGCTGCTACTGCTATGTTTCAGAACTAAACATTATTTTTCCTTGTGCAGGGAAGCAATCTTCGCGGTAAAGAATTCAATCTAACGTTGCACTGGCATGTGATGCCTAAGACTGGCAAGATGTTTGCTGACAAACTAGTCTTGTCTGGATTCCGCTTACCTGAGGAGCATAGGCGAGGATAGGGCATCTTTGGAGTATGTTTTTGCTTTAACTAGCCATTATATGGGATGATAAAGGTCAGCTAAATTAAGAAAACAACAGACGGGGAAAAAGTTTCATGACTGAGGTATGAGGTGGGAATGGGGACGGCAGAGAAATTTGAGCGCTTAGGTTTATATTTTGGTCGTGTTGGATTCTGTCTTTGGTTTTGGGTGTTTCCTTCTCCACTTCTGTTAAGGGCGCCATAAAACCCCATAATCTCTGTGAGCTGTAGGAGATCGCCAATCAATAATTTTGTTTAAAGAATCTAGAGACCTGTGAATGCATTGCTGAAATGGAATACATGCTAACATTTCTAATTGATCAAACGAGTTGAACAACCAGAAATCAAAATCCAAAATGGGAAGGCTTGAAGCCTAATTACCACCTGCTAGCTGAGAATTCCACCGCTAAATCAATCTCTCTCACTTTGTGCTCGTCTTTATTTTGCCTGCTAAATATAATTTGACATTTGAGGTCTTTTTTTTTCTCCTTAAAAACACCTGTTTGTTCTCGTTTCACCCTTTCATCAGTTCAATAAATTCTCTTAACCATGGCCAATTATTTTAGAATGTGGGGACATTTTACAAAAGCAGTGGTCTTTTGGGCTTTACCAATCTTCCATCAGATGATATTTAGCCCCAGTTCTTCATTTCGTATATATCTAATTTTATTTCTCAAATCAATTTTGATTTGGAATCTACCTATAATAATAATAAGCATGAGTGTTGAAATTGAGACAGGAGATGGAGATCTATTTTGAAGTCTTATAGTGTTTTTTGTTTAAAAGTATATTAAAATAATATTTTTTATATATTTTTGTAATTTTAGATATTAACATGTGATAAAAAAAATATTAATTTAAAACTTTTAAAAAAATTCAATTTTTTTTCAAAATACAATTTAACCGTACTCACAATCAACCCAAAGACTTCAACGCATATGTCCAAATTGTTTTCTTCAAAGGGCTTACAATCCAATTCCATTGTAAAAAGCTGGAGTCCTCCAGCTTTGCAAGTTACAAATATCAACCAATTACCAATTAGTGCAATAAACAAAACTAATTCTCATATTTATTTACTTGGCTTCAAGCGAAAATTACAACACATGACTTTCCTTGTTGATTTACATAGCTCGATAGGGCCTCAAAATTGAGTTACATGTGGAGTTAGCTCATGCATTTCCATGTCATTTCTTCTATTTTCCTATCTATAAGAGTGCTACGAAGCAATTCTGACATGCATGGAATATTCACAATGAATAGATTCAAATAAATATAACGTAACAAGGAATGAAATCAGAAATTTATACGAGCCTTGGGATTTCCAAGGTTGATTATGCCTGGAAAAGGTGTAGGCACGAGATACCATAAACAAGCACTGCAGTTACGTGCAGACCCCTTGGCAATAATTAAACAAGTCAGATAATGATGCACAGATGCATATACAGATGAAGTTGACAGAGAGGATACTCACAGATGAAGCCTTTGCACTTGGCAGTATATACTGAAAAACATCAGCGCTTTGTTCCTTGGTCTGATAATCTCCACGACTAGTATTTTTGTGAGTGGCTAGATCGTCATCATCATTAGAATAATTAGATAGAAGGTTGAGACCATATAAGCAGAAAAAACACCGATCCAAAGCATTATCAATTAGTAACTCAAGTTCCTCCCTTTCATCTTCATTAAGTTCATCGATACATTGTATCGGCTTGTCTCCTTTGTTCTTATCCTCATCACCGCTTCCGCATTCTACACTTGCACCGTCGTTCTCTAGTCCTGCAGGAGATGATATAACTACGTAAGAAATTCCCTCCAAAACCATCATTCGCAGGAGCACTTATTTCATCCATTTCAGCTGCACCCATCTCCACTCCCAATGTATTTGATATTGGCTCAACTTTAGATGTTTTGTTCCGGCAATAATGCTCTTCATCATGTTGAATTGCTTCAATGTTGGAAGAGTTTCAGTTGGATTTAAGCTTCATGTCCAAAGGCAAGAGATGATGTTCCTTCCTCCCTTCGCCACCCTCACCAGCACAGCAGAGACCATGCTCAGCAAGTCATGGATTGCAACAATCAATTCAACCTAGGATTGAAAGTAAGAAATTCAAGAAAAATCTATGAGAAGAATGAAAACGAGAATGATTAATGATGCACTCACATCCAATGTTTCTCATTTTTCATTAACAAGTACAGCTTGGTTTTTAACAGGAATTGTAAGGAGATGTTGAAGCTTGCAGAACGCAATGCCTGCGTAAACAAAGCTTCCAGAAAATCAACTTTGCTTTTCTTCCATTTCATCAGCAATCAATCGGCTCAGAAGATTTCTTAGGGAAGTAATTTGCAACATGGCACATGACTGCCAGCAACATAAGTCCTGAATATCGCCGATGCTGCCAGTGGGAATGATTTTGCAGTGCTTCAAGCACTAGATGTAACAATGGAAAGAATGATGATCATGCAACAGGCAGAACCCAAAAGGAGAGAAATACTCAAAATAACAGAATCATATGATTACGCCTTAACTAGAGATGGTGACCCGAACCCGATAAATACTGATCCAAACCGACATGAGCGAGTAAGATTTTTTTTCCCTTGTTCAGGTTAGGGATGGGTTCGGTACTACCCGACCCGAAATACATAAAAAAAAAAAAACCTTAAAATTTAAGACTTACATTTTATACCAAGAGATTTTTATGTTGAAAATTTAGGTTTCAAGTCTGCTCCAGCCTTCACCAGTCACCCGTCTCTCGCTCTCTGCCTCTTCCTCTCACTCTCTTCTCCAATCTCCACATCTTCGGCCAGCAGATGTCGGCAGCAACACTAGCAGGCAGCAGCTGAGTTATTTTGTCTCCCCGAAGATGCTAAAAGTCCTGTGAGTTCCATTGAACAAATTTCGTGCTTGATATGGCTTGAAGAGTTCTCATGCTTGATATGGCTGCTTGTTTTACATTAGTTCTTTACTCACACTTGTTTTGGAAGCTGGTTTTGCATTCTGCAAAAGATTGGTGGTTGTGACTGCCTTTAAAAAAAAAACAATTATGATTGTATATTTAGTTTATTATCAGTATAAATTTGTTCTGGCTTGGATATAGTTTTTCGCTCGATTGGTAAGTATTTGCTCGGTGCTGAACTGCTGATTTTATGTTTTTGTTAGGTTTTGCAATATCCTTATTTTTTGTGCTTAATATTGTATCGAAGTTTTGGAGGTCGGGTAAGGATGTCCAATGGATATCCAAAACCTAATCGGGTCGGTTTCATTAATACCCAATAGGTTCGGCTGAAAAAACCTAACGTAGTTGCTAACCATTGCCATTCCTAGGGCGAAATGATATTACCATTATGGTCTTAATAATAAGACTACTAAAACAATTGTGGTTTATTCTTCATTATACACCGTTTAGTTCCTTTCCACTCTATTGCCGACCCAATTGATGGATTCAACTCTCCATCTTCTATAGATTGCTGGCTTCAATTCCTTAATGCCATGCTTTCACATCTGCTGCTTGTGCTCTGCATTGTTGGGTTTAGTCGCAGCATCAACAGCAGCCCAGGTTTCGGAAATGGAGGAGGAGACGACAGGAAGGTTTTGATTGTAGGGGAGGAATTGTGGAAGCAAACTATTCCTTTGCAACTGGGTTCTCGAGTTTACGAGCTGCAAGGGCTTAAATCACATACTTGGTATGAAGTGAAGATATCGTATCCAGCTTCTGTATGTATATTTTCCTTTTCTTTTTGGTTGGTTTTTTTCATGATTCTGATTGTGAGTCGTTGATTTCCAATTTGTTGAATAATAGATACCTGCTAGCTTTACTATCCAATTGAAGAAAGATGATTCTGACCCCGGAATGAACCGGGTTGCAAGAAGATTGTTAAATACTGAGAAACTGATTTTCAAGACTGATGTTATTCTTGATAGCAATCAGGTTGGTTGGTTTTTCTAATACATTTTTTCACTCTTACATCATGATCTGATTAGGAGAGTTGCTTTTCTTCTTCTTTTTTTCTTTTTTTCATGCAGAGTAAATTGTGTGTTTTGGTGAGGGTGGAGCCAGAGGGGGTAGTGGCAATACCAAATGTAGAGGAGAGGAAAGACATCACATTCAACATAGGTAAGGCAAATTAGATTCATGTAATCTGCATAATGATAAAATTCTCTATTTTGAGTGTTTGTTTTTGCTCTTTGCAATTTGAATATGAGTGGCACTGCTGCATGTTCACTGCATTTTCATAGAAGTCAAAATTGAATATGAGTGGCACTGCATGTTCACTGCATTTTCATAGAAGTCCGCTTCATATAACAACTCCTGGAATTATTGTCTATTGTCGCTTTGGAATTTCGTTAAGCTAACCAGTTTCTCATTTGTTAGTTTCTTCATTTATAATTGATGATTGTGACCCTTTTTTAAGTTAACATGGATTCTTGTTATTTTTTCCACCTTTCTTGTCAATCTATCTATCTTGCCAATCTTGGGGTTTCATTTGTGACATTTATTAGGCAACCGTTATATTTGCAGTGGTGGTAGTGTCACTTTATGTGTCATTTCAATCTGCAAACCTTTTTTGTGATATCGCTTTAAGGAAGCAAGTTCACATTGCATTTTGCTAATGCCACCAGCATAACAATATTGATTTCTGATGAAGTCATAAAAAACTTAAGATATAAATTGGGCTTTTCATGGCTGTGTTTTGGGCTGGTGACTGGTTTTGAATATAGGTTTTTACCTCTGATTTGGGTTGTACCTGAAAAACAAATCCTCTTTGGATATAGGACACTCCGATGCTTAAGTGTAAGTGTAGTTGTCCTTGATGCTTAAGTTAGCAGGTGTAGAAGAAGAAGTAATGTATGAGAGAACTGAGAGAATGTATGTGTTCTTAACTTGTTCAAGAATGAATTGTCCAATTTTTTTTCTATTTATCTATTGACCTAGGGTATTTAGAGATCTTGGTTACCTTACCTCATAAGGCGAGCATGGAGACTGGTGTTATCATTACCTTAGGGTGAATGGAGTTGCAGTACAATTGATTGGTTGTAGACAGAATGTAGTGTCTGACTTTGTCATTGATGGAGAGATTGGTAATTGTCGGTGCCATATGAGCAGGAAATAACCATTGGTGAGAGAGGAGGTACATGCTCTGCATGGAACATGTTGTGTGCACGCTGCTGCATTCTGACTTCTCAAAACTCGAAAATATGTTGAGGTGTATGCCTGAGTTCAGTATTGGATAGCCTGTGTGGTGAGAAAGGGTGAGAGGGGGGGAGAAGGTGTGTGAGAAGAGAGGGAGAGAGAGAATGTGGGTGAGAGAAAATGTGTGGGAGAGAGGGGGTGAGAGAGGAGAGAGAGGGAGGGAGGGAGGGAGGAGAGAATAGTCGTTCAGGCCAGGAAATCCTCGCACAACCAGGAATTTAATAATATTTTTTAAAAAAATTCCTGTACCATCAACTTCTTAGGGCCTCCTGAACAGACCTAAGTTGATTTGTTATTCATAACAGTTTTAATTTGTTCCAAGATAAGCAATTTTGAGTGATATTTGGAGTTGGTTTGAAATTGCTAGATTTCTTCTAAGACAACTTGTTATCCTTGGGTTTCATTGGCTTTCTTTACTTCGTTGTTGTATCTTTTCACAAGATGTCAACAAGCTTCTCTTTTTACAATAGCAGCTTCGTTGTTTCATTTTCTATTTCCATTGCTATCCGGACGTGTTACCCATTGGTTAACTGAGATTGTGCTTTTTTCATCGCAAGAATTGTTGGGTGTAATGTTTCTTGATTCCTAATGTTGCCATACAGCCAAGGTATCCTTTACAGATACTGCATGAAATTTGTGATGTTTCATCGCTCTATATTGTGAAGATTATGTTTCAGCCATAATGCTTATGATCTCACTATTTCACGTATAAAGACATGTTACTTATTACACCGACCAATGACTCTTTTATCTATCCTTTCCATATTCTTAATATTTCTTTTGTATGACAGTTTGTGATGAACTATTATTGGGAATCCCACACAAGGCTTGGTGGGTAGTAGCCTTGGTAGTGCTCTGTTTGGGAGTGGCTTTCATCATTCCTCATTTTCTTCCATCGTGTCTACTGCTGAGGGATAGAAGGCGAGAAACATTGAATCAGAGAGTTTCCAAAGAATCTTGATTTCAGAATCATTACCTGTGTTACGTTTTGCCATAGGTAACAGATGTCCTCTAGTGGCGTGTTCACTGCTTTTGATGTAAAAGTGTCATGTCATTTGCTTGTTTTTGGTCAATAGGAATAGGAGATTAACATGTCATGCATGACCTTGTTGTGTAGTTTTACTCTTGATGTTTTTATTAGTCGGCCAGTAATAGTTTGAGCAGACTATCTCCCCCGTAAATCCTATTTGTTGTTGGAAGTTTAGCATGATCTCTGGTACTGTCCTCTTGAATACTTCAATTCGTTTCATTGGAGTTCTGATGCATCTGTGAGGTTCCTTGGGGAAATTTTGATTGAATGTCAAGAACTTTCCGCAATGTACATGCCTCCTCGCAACCATGAAGCATATAATGCTCACAGGACGCTCCTCCAGCAAGGTGGTCAGTAATTTCTCCTGCTTTTGCATTTGCAATGGACAGAGCACTTTGTTCTTGCTTCCGTTAGTCTCCTTTTCTTTCAGGAAACATTCGGCCTCCATTAGATGACTTTTCTTTTATGACTTCTCATGTTTTTGAAACTGGTGAAGCATTTGAACGTTGTCATCCGTTTGTCAGGTTGGAGATGGGGATAAAAAAGAATTTAGTTAAAACTTCAAGTTGTAGGCATTTTGGCAAAATGCTTACAACTTGCAGTTTTAAATCATGGTATTTTTTTAAGCAAATGACTATTCTCGAGACTAGTTGGTGCAGTCTTCCTTTGGGTATAGCAACCCAAAATGTTCATAGAGAGACGGTCTGTGGTTTGACGCAGAATGGTCATTCTATAGCAATGCAGAAAGACGCCAGTTTGATCTCTCGTTATTTTAGGCCCAAGAGGCTGCCACCCAACGTGGGTTTTCGCTTTTGTACACAGATTGGGAAAAAAGAAAAAGAAAAAAGAGAGCAAGATCTACACGATGCAGAATGTTTTTTAGATAAAACTTGATTATTTCCTGTTATTACAAACATAAGTGAGATTTATTGACGCACCAAAATCATGAGCTGCAAATTAAAAGACGGGAGCGTTACAACAACGTAATAAGAAACTGACAACCAAATCACATTAACCCGGGCAAACGTACACCTCTTTAAATTAATTAAGAAGTTTGAGCGTGACTAGATTCTTGAACCTTCTGTCGCACATTCTGACCAGACTCTTTAGCTCTATCCTTCATATCCTTGGCCGTTTCTGATATCCTCCCTCTAGCATAATCCAGCTTATCAGCACCAGGTGGATGCTTACCAGTCACATAGTTATATATCCACAGCGATACCATGATAGCAGCCAAGCCACACCCACTTGAGAAAAAGAACCCAGAAGTGACCAGGAAAACTACAATCACTGCCGGGACTAAAATTGGACTGGACAGCACCAGAACTGGTGTGGCCACGACCAAGGCTATAACTGTCCCAGTCAAAGTTAACCCGGACAACACCAACAGTGCTGCACCTATTGTCCCTGCAGTCATAAACTTCACCGCCTTGCGTGAAATTGGTTGTCCTGAAGATGGCTCGTACCTCGACATGGGCCTCGATCGATCAGGCATGACTTCCTTTCGTGAGCAACACACACAGCGGTGACTGGGAAAATAAGAGCATGCGTTTTCCCCCCTTATTGTGATGATGTTATGTTGGGTGTCGGGTATTATAGGGAGCAGAGATAAGGAACGTGGCAGGGTGTGAAGGTGTATCACCTCGTGAAGTGTACTAAAGGGTAAGGTGATGCATTGAAGATGGTGCGGGGATGGAAGGCGGTCCGAGGTGGTGTGGAGTGGATAGCCTCGTGGCGTTTGTTCGGGGAACGGGCAGCTTTGCATGTAATGTGAAATGCAAGAATGCCTGACACGTCTCAGAGGGAGGGGCTCTGTATTGAAGTTTTTGAGGAGTCCAGACTGGCCCATGGACTTTCAGCTGTCCAGTATTTTATTTGGAGTTGTATTGATTTATCCAATAGCCTAGCAGCTAAACAGCCCATCCCCAGCCCGTACATTACATTAATTTAAATTAATTATAAACATAATTGAAATAAACGTGAGAAATTATAGTTTATAAGCATCAGTGTATATGATTTTATCATGGCTTCCTCCTCCTATTATTATTATTATTATTCACAAATTCAAGTTTTATTATTATTATTATTATGAAGGTTATTATATTGATTTAATTAAATCACGAAACAATCATGTGATGTATTTGCTTCATCTATTTATAATAAAATTTCTTCACCATAAAGAAAACATATGAACCATAGCACACACATAAGAGTACACATATACTCGTATAGAATTATGAGTTTCATTTCCATCAGTATTAATTAAACAATTAAAATAATAGGGGTGTTTTTAAGTCAACATCATTGCTTATAAACAGTGAAGTGGCTCTCTCTTTTTTTTTCATTTTTAATTTTTTTTCATTTTTGTGTTGGACTTTTTTTTTATTTGATCTTTTTGTGGTTAAATTTCATGAGTTAAAATTTTAGAATGTAGTAAAAGGAACAAAATTAAAAGACGGGTGGGGGTGGGGGGAGGGGGGGGTTGCAAAATATAAAATATGAAGAAAATATATGGTGGAAACTTGTTTAAAATTTTTTATTTTAGTCTAAAAGTTTATTTTATTTATTTTTGGTCTATGAGTTTGAGAAATGAGAAAAAAATTATTAATTAATGAAAAAAATAGAAAAAATTATTGATTGACCACATCTTCATCACCAAAAAAAAAAAAAATTTATTTCAATAGGTTATTCTCTTCGAGAGAAATTCAATAGACATAAGTTTTCTCTCTACATATTATAGAAAAAATAGTTTGATTTTTGTTTAATTTATTTTAATTCAGTTGGTTTTTATTTTTCAAGAGTATTTTAAGATTGTTAAGTGTTTTATGTATATTGCATGTCCTTGAAAGTGGATTTTAATTCTTCTTTTTTTATTTTTAAAGGAATGAAAATGGCTTGCATGTCCTTGAAAGTGGATTTTTTATAGCTTACATTTAGGGATATTTTTTTATTTATACTTGGATTGTTTGTTATTATCATGTTGTTTTAAGGAAACTTTTGTAACTTAATATATATAAATATTATTTAAAAATATTGATGATACATGCAAGGTACCAAAGGCAGCCTCCGCGGCAACATTTGACTATAAAAATGTCATTATAGCAGCCATGACACACCTCCCTGAAAAAACGAAGCCAGTGATGATGAAAAACATGGCTATACCAGCTGAGACTAGGGTCTGTTTTGCAGTTTATAGCAAAACCCAAAAAAAAAACCTTGCTTATAAATTACTCACTCAAGGACAAATTTATAAACCAAAATTTGGCAGACAAAATTGAGCCATTCAAAAGTTCTCTCTTCACAAATTTTTAGTTTATAGTTTTTAGTTTTTAAAAACTTATTTTTCAACTTGTTTATAAAAAACACTTCAGAAATAAAATCTTAATAAACTAAATTCTAAATTTAAAACACTCCAAAATCATTTTAAAAATAAAAATAAACAAATAAAAAAAACCTAAATGGGCGGATTGATGGAAAACACCATTTCCTTTTATGAATACGAATCATTGACACAAAAGTAATAACTTTTAATTAAACCAACGTAATTTTCAAACGAAAATTAATTAAGTTCACAATTACCCTGTTAGAAGCTTTCAACACTCCTGTTATTATACACAATCAGTTGGCTTTTGAAAAAGGATGCCCCAAAACGCAGGTATTTTTTTGCCCTCACAGTGGAACCCATAAAATACTATGCCGCCAGTCCGTCCAAGGGATTTTTAGTGCTAACTCACGTCTTATTCTCCACTTAACCTTTTGAAAAAGCCCAATCACACGTACAGCTCACATGTCAGTAACCATGAATGTCACTGCTCTGTCACATTACACTGTCCGCTTTCCAAGGCCCAATCCAAGCCAACGCTCCTCTAAGTAAAAAAAAGTCAAAATAATTTGAAAAGGGAAAATAAGAGGGATTGGTCCCACGTACCAATTCGACCGTTGCAAAAAAAGTTGTTCTTAGGAACCCCCCATTTTCTTCTCCGTCTCTCATCGATCTCGCAATATCTCACTCTTTCTTGAAAAAACTCTTCTCTCTCTTCCTCTCTCTAAAAATACTTCTTAATGGCGATTGCTTCAGAGACCCAACCCCAAGAGAAGGTAATTTCTTGTAAAAGGTCGTGACTAGTTTAACTTGATTTCAAAATCTAGGGTTTTTGTTCTCTCATCTTGTAAAGGAACCGGTTCTCTTCCTTAATTTCTCTTTTATAGATCGAAATTGAATATTTTCGTTAGTTTATATTTAGGGTTTTGAATTGTGGGTTTTTTTAATTTTGGTACAGGCCAGTACGGAGGTATCAGGAGAAGAGAAGAAGAGATGGACGCTAAATGATTTTGATATAGGAAAGCCACTTGGACGTGGAAAGTTCGGTCATGTTTACTTAGCCAGAGAAAAAAGGGTGAGTTTTTCAGTTTCATTGATGATAAAAACCCTTTATTTTTATACAATTAAATTCGAAATCTGTGCTTGTTATTGTTCATAAATTGGAGCTTATATGTGAATTTATTTGGGTTCTCGTGTTAAAATGAATTTTTAATTTTTAGGTTTTTTGATTTTGGGGTTACCTTAGAAAATTTAAGGAAACTAGCAGGATTTTGTTTTAACTGATCAGTGTACAATCAATTGATCTTTTAATGTTTGTTGCTGGTTCAGAGCAATCATATTGTGGCTTTGAAGGTTCTGTTTAAGAGTCAGTTGCAGCAATCACAGGTTGAACATCAGCTCCGTCGCGAAGTTGAAATTCAAAGTCATCTTAGGCATCCGAATATATTGCGCCTTTATGGTTACTTTTACGATCAGGTGTGTTTCTTACGATCCTCGTTTGATTTTTTGAAAGTGTTTGGTAAATTTGACTGATTAGTGTTTTTTCTACCTGAAATTGTGGCAGAAACGAGTTTATTTGATATTAGAATATGCAGCCAAAGGTGAACTCTACAAAGAATTGCAAAAGTGTAAATACTTCAGCGAAAGACGTGCTGCTACTGTGAGTTATTTTTAAGCCGTCTCTTTCAATTATCTTCAGTTTACTTGTCCTGCTGTTAATACCCTGGTGCCAGCATGTTTTACCTTCAGTTAATTTGCTTCAAACCATGATTTTTCCTTGAACTTCCTATTTGAGGCACGAAAATTACATTTTGCACTGTTATGTCTGATCATGCGAATACTGGGTAGTTATGTTGGGTGTGGATTTGTTAAATGTGGCAGTATGTTGCGTCATTAGCCCGGGCACTGATTTATTGTCACGGCAAGCATGTAATACACAGAGACATCAAGCCAGAGAACCTGTTAATAGGTGCACAGGTGATATGACAGCTATTCTTGATAGAATTTCCGATATCTATTAGATGATTGATTGAAATATATGTGCTCATAAACAAAGTTAACATTGATTTCTGTTGTCAGGGTGAGCTCAAGATTGCAGATTTTGGTTGGTCAGTGCACACTTTTAACCGCAGGCAGACAATGTGTGGTACATTGGACTACCTCCCACCAGAGATGGGTATGTATGTAAGCCATTGGATTTAAAGGCCAAAGGAGCTTCCTGTTTTTATTCTTGGATTTGTATTGTGGTCACTTGTATGGTTTGATTTGAGTGAAGCCATTCATATACCATTTGATTATGTGAAGGAAATGGTTTTTGAATAATCTTGAAACAGCTCTTCCAAAGCAATAACTTGATCTGATTCCATTGAAAAATAATTGTTACGGTATTCTGTTTTTTTTTTTTTAATTGGTATTCTGTTGATGGTGCAGTGGAAAGTGTAGAGCATGATGCGAGTGTTGATATATGGAGCCTGGGTGTTTTGTGCTATGAATTTTTATATGGTGTTCCTCCATTTGAGGCCAAGGAACACTCAGACACATATAGAAGGTAAGCATGAATTGGAGAAATGAAAGAAAATGAAGAAAACTGCAAAATATTCCTTCGTTCAGAATACATAAATACTTGTCCAATTTAAAGGCAATGAAGGGTCCTAAATGCTTCTCATTTTTTATATTGATCACTTGCTAATTGCATTTCTCATATTGTTCTCTCATCAAGAGTCTCTTGCTTCTGTGCTATAAACAAGTATCAAGAATAAAATGATTTGTTGAAACCTTTGCTATTGAATTTATTTCAATTTTACTTCTTTTTTTGTGGCATTATTTAGAGCAAACTTGTAATCCTCGTTTTACTCTGTTGCTGATACCTGTTACTTTATCAATAGGATTGTGCAAGTGGATCTAAAGTTCCCTCCAAAACCAATTGTCTCTTCTGCAGCAAAGGACCTTATTAGTCAGGTGAAAAATCATTTCTTGCTTTTTAACCCACAGTGGTTGCTGCATCTTCCATGGTAGAACTTAATTTGAATCTCGAACATTATAAATTAACTACCCAAAATACATTGGAGATGGGATTGAAAGCTGTGATTATATTACTTGCATGGAATTAAAAACTGTGTTTAGACCTTGCTAGCAGAAGTAATTAACAATGCAGAAAATAATATTATGTTATCACTTTTGGAAGGATCTGTACTCATTCTCTTTTGTATTTTTCTTCCCTCTTCGAACAATAGATGCTTGTAAAGGATTCTGCAGAGCGCCTACCGTTACATAAGCTACTTGATCATCCCTGGATTGTTCAAAATGCTGATCCCTCTGGCATCTTTAGGGGTTGATTTGTCTTTCTCTAGATGCCTTACTGTTTCAAGGACCAATGGTGCAAGATTATAGAGAAGAACGCAAAGAACCTCTAGGCGAGAGGTCTGTGTGAATTTGTGAAGAACCGGATCATTGTAACTTTTTCTTGTAAGAGTTCATTGCTCATGTTGTCTCCAAGCTCCTTAGAACATAAAAACTAATGGTTTGTTGGATCTATTTCAATTCAATTTTATGTTAATATAGCGGCACGTTCTCTTCTTTCTAGATCTTCCATTCTTTCCATTTCCAGTTCCAACAAATTCACACAAGTTCATAAGCTCTATAGAACATTCTCTTCTTTCTATCTTCCATTCCTTCCATTTCCGGTTCCAACACTGCACTTTCTAAATTACAGCAATTCTTTTTTTGTGACATGTACAGCACAATTTTTTTAGAACAGTATTTAGTAGTGCGGCTTTGCGGGGAAGAGAACGCAAAAGGATAAAACAAAAACAAAATATTGTAACTTTTTAACCATGCCTGTTTCTGATTTCAACAGCATGAAACAGTACTGCAACTTCATAGGCAATTGCTCTTTTGCGAACTGTTAACACAGCTTTCTATTCACAGAATGTGCCAAAAGCAACGAGACTTATTTATTTATTCTTCTGTTGGGGGATGACTAGGACCTGATATGCCAAATTAACTTACCAAGCCGCATATATAATCATGTAAATAAATCATATTAGATAAAAAATTTGTAAAAAATTATAAATCAACCAAAACAAAGGCTGCATCTGAGAAACAGAGCAGAAAGTGAAACTTCCCCCTTGAGCAAAATAATTTTCTCACTATTTTACGCTGTTAAAAAGTTTCTGCACGGGCCCGTGGCCACTGCTGAATATAAACATCGCAAACAGATATACAGCAAAGATAACTTGATTTAAAAATCTTAAGATTTGATCAGACATATATCCAGAGAAATTCCCACCAAGAGAACATGTTTAAGAAAAGATCCGCCCACACAACAAATAAATATTACGATGCAAATCCAAAGATAACAACTCCTGTGACCTGAGGTTTAGCTTGTATGATGTTGGTTGGAAGTGACTGATGGTGATATCATGCTAGGAATCTCTCAACATTAGTGATTGTTCTCACATCTGGCACCATCCAATAACTGGGTTGGAGGTTTGTACTGATTTTTCTTGCTTTCGGCAACAACTCTGGGGCTTATGAAGCTTGGTTGGTTAGTTGAAGAAAGGAGTCTTGCCCACATCCTGTCAGTAATCACAACCTGGTTCTGCCTCTCATTAATGCGCTGAAAACAAAAATGAATAAATAACTCCAACAGTAAGCATTGGTGTCAAAATCAACATCTTTTCCAAAAGATATCCCATCACAGATAGAAGTTGATCAAAGTAAATGATGCAGAACAAAGGAGGAAAGAGCTGACACTTGCAGCTGTGATTGCAAGGCTTTGAATTTATGGTAGTAGTCAAGAGGCAGAGGCTAACAATGTAAAATTTCCAGTCAGTGTCAAGTTAGTGGGCTTCTGACAAGAAAAAAACCAAAAATCTATAACAGCTGATGATTTTTTCAGTTATTTCCACAATATTAAGTATAATTGTTATTTTGGTACATAAAGGAATTTACCTCAAAAGGAATGTAAGAATGTTGACCATTGACAGGTCCGACTGTAAAGCCTGTATATCCAGCCATTGCTCCATGAACTGCACTTTGAGCAAGGAGGTAGCAGTAGACATTATCGGATGCATTACCTGGAACAGCACGAATCATGTATGTAGGATCTGCAAGATGGTTGGGTCAAAGTTATGACTTAGCACCTGAATTGAGTTATAGCATAAAAAAAATAAACAAAGAACGTTAATATAAGTCACGTACCTATATATTTGAGAGTGATGGTCATCTTCTGTACTCTTGCAAAATGATCCTGCACAGAAGTTTAAAAGAGGACAATAAATTAGCCAGTGGAGAAATTCCTATAAATCATAAAATTTGCAAAGAATGTTCATCATCAGAACTTCTCATCTGAGAGTACAAAAATGTATATGGTATTTGAAAATCAACACATTATGATGGCTCTATATCAAAGATATGAAGAGGCATTGAAATTCTAAGAGCTTGAGGTCATCATACCGTGGTATGTATAGATTTAAAATTCAATAAAAGAAGAGCTCTTACACACACAGAAAAAAATAAGTGAAATGTTTATGAAGCCATTCAGGAATAGAAGCAAATCATAAAGTAGACAACAACTATTAATTGACAAATTTCTATCTTTAGTATGTATAATATTTTAATCAAATGATCATCATGCTAAGCATTACTTTGAATGATTTTCTTGTAAAAGTACATATCATTTAAAAGACCTTTGCTAGGATTAAAAAGAAAAGATAAAAAAGGATTGCTTCATCAGCTGCATAAGAAAACGGGAAAAGTAAATTACTGATTGCTTAACAAGGCTAAGCTATTGTGATTTCATAAGATAGACATGAAATTGAAAGTCACCAAGAAATCACAAAAACAGGGATCGAAAGTGATAATAATATGAGATTATCTCTAAATTTTCTGTCAAGTATTACATTAATTTTATGAGATATCCATAACCCAACATCTTGAAGCAGATGGTTTCCTGAAGCATCTTGCTGGTTCATAGATTGCAAGTACTTTGCAAGAAGATCCTGTCCTGCTCCTTCAGCGACAACGATAACCATGTGTCCATTTTCTTTAAGTCGACGTTTAATGAATTCAAACAGTCCACCTTTTCCTTCAAGATAGAAGGGTGATTCAGGAATCAAACAGCAATCCACATCCCGGCTAGCAAGAGTTGCATGCATTGCAATGAAACCTGCATCCATAATTCCCAATAGAATGGAGAGATGGTAAAACAACACATGGAGAGGTCTAATGTGTGACATGGTTGCCAGAGATTGTATCTGTCTATGCCTCAACTTACCACTGTGGCGACCCATCAGCTTCACAATGCCAATGCCATTCTCAAAACTTCCAGCCTCAACATGGGCTGCATTAATTGCACGTTGAGCCTCCTCGACTGCAGTATCAAAACCAAAGGACCTGTCGATGACCTGAATCATAATAAGGACACTCAATGCAACATATTTCTCCAATACTTAATGTGGTTGTGCAGAAACATGACAGGAAAGAATTCAATGATATCACAACTAAAGATGTGTCAATGAAAGTACAGGAATGTCATTATCAATGGTCTTGGGAATTCCAGCAACTGCAACATTGAGGCCTCGTCTTCTAATTTCCTGAACATCAAGAAGCACTTTGTTCAAAATTTAGCAAACACATTAAGGTAATGATGTGTACAGTCAGATAATCAAAGGCATTGAGAGATGGAAATCAAATTGCGAAATGAAAAGCAATGTCACAGATGTACAAATGGTATGCCAGAATGTTAAAAAGATCTGTCAACACAGCCTAAGAACATTTCAGTAGGCATGGAGTCGCAGAGCTACATGTATATGAATTCAGAACCTCCTTTTATCCTGAAGCAGCAGTTTTTTGGGTCGGGCATGGAAAGAAATACATGATAGGGTGTCAAAATTGGAACCCGCCAACATTCTCAAAAAAAAAGAAAAAAAGAAAAAGCAACCTGCTAAGGATGGTAGCATTGAATTAATTGGTAAGATAATAAAGTAATTCCATCCAAGCTAAATCATCAAAAAACAATTGTATGCTGACAGTAGCTCAAAATCACTGAAGAATATGTTGACTGGAGGAGAAGAAAAAATTCAATGGAAAAGTGTGGCTCAACACACATTCAAGAATTCCTTATTATTCAAGCAGCCATAATAATTCCAACTATGTGCCCCATGTGTCTAATATATCATTTTCAGCTAGTGGTATGTTATGCTCCGTGGATCAAAGAAGTCATTGAACAAATCAACTGTTACACATAAAGCTTACCTCATATATCACTGCTGCTCCTTTTTGAGTTCCATCACCTCCAATTATATAAACCTGGACCACAAGAGGAGATGATCAGTGCCTTCACATGGAAAGTGTAGGCCTACACTACAGTGAAAAATGAAATTTAAATTAACAATGCACTCAAAAATTCATTTCTTTTGTTTGGCAACTTCAATCTACAAAGAAAGTCCCACTCAATACCAACCTGATTAATCCCCCGATCCTGAATACTGTCAACTATCTTTGATGTGTCATGACCACCTCTTGATGTCCCCAGGATTGTACCGCCACGTTTATGGATGTCATCAACTACCTTAGGAGTTAAATTAATGGTGTTCTTGGCATAGAAACCCCTGTAGCCTCCCTACAATGCGACACAACAGATTCATGCCGTTGAGCATGTGACATTACCAAATTTTGAAGGACAACATTTCAAACTTCGATACTCTCATTTTTTAATTCACCACCAATACATTCAAATTCTTACTTTGTAAACAAAAGAATTCTAACAAATATAGGAAAAACACCTGAATGCATGCTGTGCAGGAGAAAAATGCAAAAATTGGATTACAAAACTGTGTTTGTGTCAAAACCATGTTTAGGCGTCAAATATAATAGAAATCAATCACTCACATCAATCCCAAGGACCTTGGTGACACCATAAATATGGTAAAGGCCACACACAATTTCCCTGATCACTGTGTTGAGGCCAGGACATAAACCCCCACATGTTACTATACACGCGCGCACGTCACCCGACTTAAAATACACCTGAGCAGAACAACAAGCTCCTATCAGTGAGGGCATAAACACCATAAACACATGATTAATATCAGCGTTTCAACATATTCAGACAGCAATCTGTAAAGGGTAACCATACCTTTTGACGAGGTCCGGCACGTCGAAAGTGTGTCCCTCTTGGACTGTTGTTATGAACAACAATCTAAAAACCATTCATTACAATAAAAACATTAATAGCCAATAATCTTTATCAAAAGTTATAAACATCTAACAAAATGAAATCGACATTGACAGAGCAACTAACCTTTTGAGCAACAGTATCATCCACATCAACAAAGTACTGCCTGAAATCAAATCATTCCATTTTATTTATTGAAAAAAAAAACAGCAACTGATACAATAACCTTATACAACTAATACAATAACCTTAAGACAACAGCCGAATCATGATTCATGCCAACTATAAGTCAAATATATGCATATCAAAATTCTTACTCACTTGACTCCTGCGTAGGCTGGATTGTCTTGTAACTGATTTGGATACGTCTGCCACAAAAAAAAAATTGAAAAAGGAATGAAAATAGAGTTATTATTTATCACACAACGAAATTTATAAATTATGCAAAAGAAAAAAATCTCAACTATCAAAAACCTAAATAGTAAATCTCAAATTCATTTTACTGATTAAGCAAGCAAACACGATTGTTAAACAAAAGGAAAAGGAAGTGAAAGCTTTAGTGCTTTGGAATACAGCGAACAGAAGCAAACAATCAAAAGCACAGATTCTCACATTGATAAAAATACGTATAATCATGCGTCTATGATATAGACGTAAGAGAAATGAAAAGAGAAGGATGACATTACAGGGAGATGCGGAATATAGTCGGTTAAATGAGGCACATCTTCAAGCACATAACCAGCAACACCATTCACTATTTTAATCTTCGAAACTCCATCCATCTCTGATCTCTTTTATGGGTGCTTGAAGAAGAAGAGGTGGCAGAAAGAAAGAATAGCATAGTAAGAACTAAGAAGTAGCTTTTCTAGCTTGCGTTTGTGAAGGGGGTGTGTGTGTGTATAAGTAACGTCGTGTGTGTCGGGGGATTTTAGTGGGCGGGGGTATTGCGAAACAGGTGGCGTGTGTTTTCAGGAATCATTTGATAAGACAGGACGCCACCTGGTTTTGTAATGGGTTTAGCAGGGATGGTTTTGGTGTCTTGTCGTTCTAAACCAAATGGGAATTCACTTGGTTCTTTAACTGATGGTCGGGGGTTTTATCATTTTTCATCGTGAATTTTTTTTATTATCCAGTTGAATGGTGGTATTTTTATAATTAAATAAATATAAATATTATTAAAAATATATAGTTGACATGTTAATTGCACTCGTTAGCACCTGAATACAATTGACACCATTTGAACCAGGCGTGTTAAGTGATGGCTTTTAGAGTTGCGATTAAATCATCTCGCCAAACCCTCCATTTTCGGGCGGTACATGGGGCGTGTGGATTTCTAGTTTATTATTATTCTTTTAACTCTCTTTAATTTTAGCGCTTAAACCTCGGTGCTTTGAAAACAAGCCTTTAATTTATTTAAATTTTATTAATTAATATTAATGTAATTAAAAAATAAGTTTCTTAGCTAAAGAAAGTTAGATGTAAGATTTCATCAATTACGAGTTTAGAATATTAATAATAAAAATTTTAAAAATTTATAGAGGTCGCTTTATTTAAAAAAAAACTATATTTTTTTAATTTTATTTTTTAAGTCTTCGCTTTATTTAAAAAAAAAACTATATTTTTTTAGTTTTATTTTTTAATATATATATATATATAATTAAAAATTGAGCTTTATTTTTTTTATATAGAATTTTTCATTAAATTTAAAAATAATTTAGCTTTATATAAAATTTTTCATTAAATTTAAAAATAATTTAGATCGTTTCAGTTTCTCGAGCCTTTTTTAATGTCATTCTTTATTAAATTTATTTTTTTAAAGAATTTTATTAAATTAAGTTAAATTAATTGGTTAGATATAAGAAATACTAACTTCATAATATTTTATTTTATTTAATTTATAGGTTGTTGCTTCGATGATTTGTAATGTCTATCTAGTATCCACAATAAAATGAAAATAAATCTCCAACAAAATCTTTATTTTTCTTCTTATAAATATGATATTGCAAACTCATTTTTTATAGTTAATTATTACTAATTTTTTTTATTTTATTTATTGTTAATGTTTTTAAATCATGTTATTAAGTTAATCGATATTATTGAATCCAATAAAGTAAATGACTCATGTTTTAAGTTTTTTATTTTATTTTTTAAAATATTAATATTGCTTAAATATTTTTTTATGTTGGAAAAGATTTAACTGTGGTGTAACACTAGCACCCATCTAGTTAATTAATACATTATTCTATCTACATAAATTCTTTATGTATCATATATTTTTTTTTATGTATCATATATTGATAATACTTGTGGTGTAGTGCATATTAATAAGAATAAAATGAAAACAATGATAAATATGAGTTTAATTGTCAAATTTAGCATATAATTTGGTGCCTATGACTAAGATCTCAAGTTTTTCACAACTATTCATTTTGATATGTGGTCTTCTGAATGTAAAAATTCATGTTTGAAATTTTTATTCTGGATGACTTTTCTTTTTCTATTGTTACATGTATTTGATACATAAAAAAATATATGAATTTCTTGAAAGCTTTCCAGTCTATAAACATAAAGTTAAAAATCAATTAGAACATAGCATGATTTATTATTATTATTAGTATTATTATTATTATTATGGATAATATATATTTGAGTTGTTCAATAATATTTGGACAATATATATTTGAGTTGTTCAATAATATTTTAAATCATATTTAAAAAACTATATTCATCTAAAAAATTAAATTATCAAATACAATTCTAACAATGATTCTATAACAACTTTAACATATCTCTAAAGTAAAAAGTCTTTGGATTATGAACAAAAAAAGAGACCAGACTTTAACAATTAAGAAGTTCAAGACTCGTCCATCCGCATATTCATCCCATTGTATAAAAGAGTTACATTGTATAAAAAATAAAAAATAAAAAGAGTTACATTAGATAGTGACACTTTGAGATGCATCCCATTGTATAAAAGAGTTAAATTAGACAGTGACGCCTTGAGATGCTAGAATTTTAGAGGAGCAACTTGGAAATTCATAAATTATTTGAAATTACTAAAAGGCTGAGTTAATGATAAAAAAAAATGAAATATATTTTAATATAAGATTTTGGCTTTACCCTTCGAAATATATGTATGATGCATTTGGTAGAATCCATCGAGGAAAAAAAACATTTTTTAAAGTTAAGAAATCACTTTATTTTCTTTAATAAAGGATAAATAAAAGATACTTTAAGTATTAACAAAGTTTTATCATTATCTGAATTAATAAATGAAAACATGTAAAGAAATAAATATATTCCATAATAAAAAATTATACACAAGCTAATATGGATATAGTGTGTGTAGTATTATAGTAATCTATATGGTTATTATTTAAAAAATGAGAAAAAAACTATTTTTTAAAGTTAAAAAATCACTTTATTTTCTTTAATAAAGTATAAATAAAAGATACTTTAAACATTAACAAAGCTTTGTCATTATCTCAATTAATAAATGAAAACATGTAAATAAATAAACATATTTTATAATAAAATATTATACACAAACTAATATGAATCTAGTACATATTTGGTATTATAGTAATTTATATGATTATGATTTAAAAAAATAAGTTTAAGAAAAATTATAAATTATAGTTTTTTAACCAAGATTTCAAAAAAATGTTTTTAGTAAAATTTATACAAGATTATTATTATTATTATTATATAGAGAGAGACTAACCGAGTACTTTTTTAGAATTTATAACCAAGAAAAAACACATATTGCACCAAGAACAGGAAAACAAATGAGTACTCACCTAAGAATAGAAAAGCAACAGGTTGTGAATGGATTTTTTTTAAAAAAAAAACTCATGATGATTCAATTGATAAAAAAAAAAAAAACTCATGATGATTCAATTGATAATTGTAAAGCTACATTAATTGCTAGAGGATTTATACAAGGGCCTATCATAGACATTAATTAGTGGATAAAATTACTTCTATAAGAATTATAATATATATTGTTGTTTCATTAGGTTTAAAAATATTTCAGGTGAATGTCAAAATATCATTCTTGAATGGTGGATTGAAAAAAAAGTTATTCATCAGGCTGTAGAGTTGAAGATAAGGTCTGTAAGACAGGTAGCTTAAAAATATATATCTATAATCTCAAACATTTGGCAATATAATGGTAATGTACTTTCCATAACCTACAATAAAATTTGGTTTTATAGCTTATAAATTTGATTTTTGTATTTGTCATTCAAGCAACGAAGGTAGTTTAAATTTTTTACTAGTGACAATATCTTATTATTGATAAAGATGCTGTATATATTTTAAAATTAAATATTTTTTTTAATTTTATTTATTAAAAATTAATATTTATAATTTATTATAATTTTTTTATAAAATTATTATAATCTTATAAATCATATTATAAGTTTGGTCAGCACATATGAATTCATTAATTTATCGCCGCAATACTTGAAAGGATAATTGTCTAGTATGCATTATATTTTAAATTCATGATTAATTTAAAACAAGTTAATAATGTTTGATTTTTTATATATATATTTGAAAAAAAATTGACCCGTAAAAACTATATACAGTGGTAGCATGATATCATCTAATAAATTTTAAATCGAAATTTAAATTAAAAACAATAGAAGATAATATAGGATATGTATTTGAACCGATGGTCATACGTGGCCAAAGGAAATGAAAGTAAGTGGCGAGTTTGTTAAAAAACCAAAAGTCCTTGATTTATTTTTTTTAATACATAACCCATTAACCATTTCGTTTCAACCCATAGAAACATTTAACAAATTTTAATATAAATAGCTGCCGCCCCCCGATAAATCTGCTGGAGTTAACTGTTTTGGAAATCATATCCAAATGAACAACAGCCCATCATGTGACGCACTATGGGCACTGTAAAAATCCAGTTAATAAAATATTAACTTGAAAATAGATTGTTAAATTAAATTAAAGATACAGAGTTAAGATAATAAAGGATAAAATTAAAAGAAATAAAAAATATATATATACCAGATGTTGCTAAAAACAAAAGTTGTAAAAAAAGATAAATAAAATTATACATAATTAATTAACTTTACAAAAATAAAATCCAAAGAGATAAAGCTTGGAGCTTGAAAGGAGAGATAAGTTGAAAACCAAGAGGGTTGAGAGAAAATTATTATTGAAACTGCACGGGGCTCACCAAAAACTACAACGAACATAACTATTTTTCTTGTTTCTAAAATTTGATTTCTACTGATAATATTCTTAGTAAGGAGGTTTAAAAATATTTCAAGTACGCTAGGAATAAAATTTATATGTTAAATAAACAGTGAAATTCTTGATTCTAGTAATTAATATTTTTTTAATTAAAGTAGCTAATAATTTATAGCTTGTATTTAATATCTGGCAGGTTAAGATAACTAGTATTTATAAAATAATTTTTTATATAAATTTAGAGATTATCGGATGTTTAAATAATTTTTTTAATATATAAAAAGTGTAATGATATTTTAAAAAAATAAACTCTAAAAAATATATATACTAAAAATATTAAAAATAAATATATTATGAATATAAAAATTGAAATATGCATGGAATATTTATAGTTCAACGGTATTCAAAAATTAATTAATTTATAACTCAAAAGATAGCACATCATACACCTAAAAATTAAGCCCTCGGCAAACATATAATATATCACCTTTTGTTTCAAATATTAATTGGAGTTTTATTATAAATTCTATATGATAAATCCAAATTTAATAAGCTTAAAACCCCTCACAATTCTAAAAAATAAGTTTAAATACTGTTTGAATTCAATAACTAAGAGCTTTGAGTATCGTGTTTAGATCTATTTTTCACCTCTATCGAGCTAAAACAACTCATCTAAGTTTGGCATTCTTTTAATAATTTTTTGAAATCTTCATGTAGGTACCTTAATATGTTTTACAATTCAACAAGTATTAATTTGAACGAAATATAACTCAAAATATCATAAGAATGAAATGATTTTTTAACTCCTTTTATGTATAAAAATAAATCTTAATTAATTTTAGTTATCTTTTTACTTAAAACAGGCATCCTATTAACTAAAAGAAAGATTGTTTTATTTTGGGATATATTATTTTTTAAGTAAAAACAATCACTTGGATTGGTTGGTTAGTGAATTTATTATTTGGCTAGAATTGGTCTTTAGTAAAAAAATAATTTTTATAGAAGCACTGAATTCAGATGTGACTAGTTTGATGGTATCTTTTTATTCAAATTCAACTAGGGAGAGGCATTTAATTTTTATACGTGAAAGTCAGTCCAATAATATTTTTTTTTTTTTAGATTCAAGAAAACCTTATTTTTTAGAAAGTATATTTGTAAGCTCAGATAAATAAATAAAATCCTAGCTGTCTCAGACTTTTACAAAAGATATACATCTTAACTTAAACTTAAAAGCTGCTGTGCAGATTTTAAACTTTTTGCTACCAAACTAACGTCTATTGATACAAAACTTGACCAGTCCAATAATATACTTGATATTAAAACAAAAAAATCATAACCTGTCATGTTAAATAGAAACTACCACTGTTGGAATTTAACAAAAACTTTTCGAATAGCCCGCATACATTCTCAATTTAGTTGGCAAAGCCATTGGTGTTATTGCAAGTGAATAATAACCTGTCGCGTTCATATTAAGATTGTATTTCATTGGAGTTAAAAACTGAAGATTAAATGTTCGGGATGTGAAAAAGTGGTTGAAGAACAAAATATTAAGGATGATCAATGAATATTAACAAAAAAATAAATAAATAAGAGGCGTGGGGTTTTACTGTGCATGAATACAATATATTGCCTCTCACATTTCTCTGTGTATTCATTCAATGATTTATTTATTTTTAAATTTTAGAGCAATTTAATCTTTTTATGGTCAAATTAAAGGTGAATACCTTCTGATTTGTTGATGAAGGGCCCGATTGAAAGTTAAGGGAACAAGGTTTAAAAAATGGGAAAACCATGTGGCTTTTTTAAAATTGGTGTGAAAAGTTAACTTTAATCCTTTTATTTTTTATTAATAGATTTTCAGTCCTTATAATTTTCTAAAATTCAATATTAGTACAAAAGTTCATCTCCTTATTTCTTAGTTCTTGGTTTAAGATATGAGAGAAAATCATTGAATTTTATTAATAAATAAAATATATCAATTAATATTAATTTTTAT
>NW_011499853.1:1939645-2028914 GCF_000495115.2 Populus euphratica
AAAAAATTTAGATTTGAAGTTAATTTTTTATTTTTAGATTAGTTTTTAAGTTATTTAAGGGTATAAAAAGGTACAAATAAGTTATTAAATTGTTTTTTAAATTTTTTATTAAAAAAATAGTTGAAAATTGATTTTTAAATATAAAATATACTTTGCCTGTTTTTTCGGCAACATTGTGGGTGAACATCGTATCAATCATCCAATAATAATAAAAATATTATGCCCATATGTGTGAGCCTAGGCTAGATCTCCCACACATGTGGATTCTTTTCTGTTGAGGGCCTGAGGCCTAGGCGCCTTAGGCATTAGCTAGTAGAGCCATGCACCTGTCATTTTTATTTTATTTTATTGTTATTTGATGTATTTTTTTTCTTTGAATATTAAAAAAAAATCTTTCTTTTTTTATTTAAAGGACCTTTTCCTCATTTATTTTTTTAATAAATATTTATATTATTTAACTAAAAAAAATTAAGCATGCTTTTGTTATACGAGTTTCATGCGGCTAACCTATTTGTTTTTTTTAATGCTTTTTTAGTCCAAAAAAATCATCCTTTGATATGTAAATGAATCCTTTTCTTATTTAACTTAAAAAGTAATTAAGCATGCTTCTTTTATTTCAGTCCCACGTCCCTATCTTTTTTTTTAAAGAAAAATTGTTATTTGATACAAAAAAAATATCTCACTGCATTTAATTAAATAAAAATAATCTTATTTATATAAATTATTTGAATATAATATAGTCTATAAATTATAAACTTGACAGATTAATCTAAGATCATCAAGATTTTATCTTATTTTTAATTAAATATTTTTTTTAGTAATCTTCTTTTTTATCATTTAATTAAAAATAAATTTTATAATTTATTTTAATTTTTTTATAGAATTATCATGATCATGTAAATTTAATTATAAATTTGATTGATCTGGGTTAATTTATTAATTCAGCATCTCAATATTTTGAAAGGATATTTGTCGGTGTTCTTTCATTTCAATTGTTTCTAAAAGAATTATTTAGCATGTATTATATTTTAAATTTATGATTATTTAAAAAAAAAAGTATTTTAACAATGCTTAAATATAATTTTTGTATACGGAAAAAAATGACCCATGATGTAACACGTGTGAATGGGTTTCCTGTAAAAACTATATACAATGGTAGCATTAATAAATGACTACCTCACGCGTTTGATGTATGCAATTTTTGGTTTTTTTTAATCCCTCCTTATCAAATGTTTGTTTTTTAACCCAATCCCTAATTATTTGATAATTATTAATTTTTTGTATTTAATCTTTAGTGTTTTAATAACCTTTTAGTTTGATCTCAAACTTTATACTTTTGGAGCCAATAAAGACTAAAAGGAGGATAAAGAAAGGGGAGGAAATTTTTTTTCCTTTTCTTTTAGCCCCTAGTTCCGTGATGGATCTTATATTTTTTATTTTTGTGTCAGGTTGTTTTGTGATTCTATAGTTTGGTCCCAAATTGTATTTCATCTGAGCTTAATAAAAATCTAACTAAAAAAAAAAATGAAGAAAAATTAAAGAGATATCTAGCTATACCAGGCTAGTTCATTATATTTATGCTATGATCCCATCCACTCATTTAATATGTTAGATCAAACTGATAGGGGTTGATTCAATTTGAGAATGTGTTTTTGCTACTCTTCTTAAATTCATTTTTTTTTATATTTTTTTATTAATATTTTATTGTTTCATGTTCAAGTCCAATTAAGTTAGACAAGGGTTGAAATGACAATATCCTTGTTGTTTTTAGCCGAGTATGGTTTTAAATAAGATAGTCAGGTCACAAACGAGTCCTTTAATTAAATGACACATGTTGAAACAAGTCCAATATAATTGAGTTTGGAAACCAGATCATCTAGTAACTCATGATACGAGGTAAAGATGAACAAATAAAAAGCACACGAACCATATTAGTAAATTATTTTATTTTGAATTTTATTTTTATTTTTTTAAAAAAAAAAATTCACAAATAATAAAATAAATATGACGAATAGCATGCCACATTGAATATCATGTTTCTTTATATATCTACACTCATCACTTATCGTTCGGTCTAATCTTTATTTGTTATTAATTTTTTTTATGTATATAATTTTCAACCAATTTTGTTGAACACAATAATCAAGCTTTCACTGCGTATTTTGAATTTTTCATCGTCAGCTAAAAACTTAACAGTGTCCATTTTATTTTATGATTAAATCGAATTCTGGTCTAGCCTGCAATAAAGCACAGTCACTTGGACTAGTTTTCTACCTAATCTCGGTATCCAGAAAACTGTTGGTTCCTCATTATCTACTCCATGCAAATACCAAAAAATAACATTGTTGTCACCATCGAAGTCTCTAACCTAGTTGTCTTTTCTCCCGCTTTTAAAATTCAACCTCCCTCTTTTTTATATATAATTTCTAAATTTCGATACTATGGACGATCATTATCCATGACAATATATAATACACGTATAAATTGGTATTAGACCGGATAGGATAATATTTTAAGATTTTTTTATGATAAAAACATTGTTGAGCAAGCTTCCACGTTGACCGATATTAAATCTTTATCCAGATGATTTCAAGAGAGCGTCCTCAGTTGATTAAAATCTAATACTTTTATAAAAAATTAATATTTTTTTCTTAGATGATGTCTCAAAAAATTGACAAAAAATAAAAATAAAACTCCTTAATCACGAGGACAACCCTAAATTCCCCATTATAAAATTACAACTCCTGAATAGGAGCTAAGGGAAATTTTGAAATTAACAAGCTAATTATTTAAAATTAAAAAAAAATGGATTTTTTTTTTTGGGTATTAAAATATGACATGGTAACATTTTCAACCAATGACTTCCTCAAAAGATGAAGATTACAGGGTATTATCATGATCAAATGCAGGGCCAATTATGATCACCATCAAATTCTAAAGTTAATCAATACTCTCGAAGATTAGAAGAATATAACTTGAACTTAAATGCTAGTCAAGACTTTGTCACACTCGATGTATATGGACTCTGGCTGGGATTGAATAATTGCTTTCTCATTCTTAAAAAGTATATTAATAAAAAGAATAATTTAATTCTCAGCGTTGCTACCTACATTGGGAGATGGATGTGAGCTATTAAGCTTTTCGTAAAATTATTAATCCAGTATTATTAAGGCATAGACTAAAATAGGTAGTGATTTTATTATTCACCGCCTCAAAAAATATTATTGATTTTGATAATTTTTTTAATTTATATTTATTTTTTTAATTTTATATGTTGATATTTAATTTGTTGGGTATAAAATTTCATAATTTATTGTGATTTATTTTTTATTTGGTTAGCTCAGTTTGATAATTAGTATCATGAATTTGGTGTGTTGACTTGAGTTTTTTTAATTGATAAATTTTTATTGTTTAATTTCATCATTCAAAATTTAATGGATCAAGAATTATCCTTCATGATTTATTTTGATTTGTTTTTTTACGAGGTTATCTTGCGGTCATAACTCAAGTCGTAAGTTTAACAAATTAACCCAATTAACTCAAGTTTTTTTTATCTTTTTTAATTGATTGATTTGTTTTTTTATGAGGTTATCTTGCGGTCATAACTCAAGTCGTAAGTTTAACAAATTAACCCAATTAACTCAAGTTTTTTTTATCTTTTTTAATTGATATTTTTTTATTTTACCTTTCAGCATTGGATTGATTATGAATCAAGCTTTGTAATTTATTTTAGTTTGATTTTTACGAGGTTATCCCGATTTTATAACTTTGATCAATGTTTTGTGAGTTAACTCGAGTAGATTCATATTGTTTTATTGTGTCCTATTTTTATATTGATTTTTGTTTCCAGCATTTAGCAATGAGTTTATTAAAAATTAGGTTTCATAATTTATTTTGATTTATTTTTTATAAGTATAACACAATCTCATGATCTTGGCCGTGAATTTAACATGTTAATTTAGGCTGATTTAGGTAATTTTTTTTGCTTACTTTTTATAAGGTTATCTTGATCTCATGACCTGAGTCATATGTTTAGCAAGTTAACCCAAGTTATTTTTTTGTTATTTTTTTTCAATCTCAATCTTTAATATTGGGTTGATTGGTAATTGAGTTTTATAATTTATTTTGATTTACTTTATATGTTTTCATGATCTTATGATCTGGATTATGAATTTGTTTAATTAACTCAAGTTGAACCAAATACATCCAATAACTTGCCGTTTCAATATTACAAATTTTTAAAAATGTTATGTTGAATTTTTATGAATCAAGCTGTGTTTTATTGATTTTTTAGGTTTTTTTTAATGCATCAAATTAATTATGTCATATCAAGTAAACCTACACACGATTTAAAATATTCTTCTAGAAAAAAATGTTAGAAATGCTTGGATATTTCTTTTTTATGTCAAATATTTTTTTTGATCACGTGTTTTGCTGATTAACTTGGATAAACCCAAATTATTTTATTGTGTTCTATTTTTAGATTGTTTTTTTTTTTATTTTCAACCTCTAATAGTAATTTTATTGGGATCTGGGTTTTATAATTTATTTTGATTTATTTTTTATAAGATTGTTTATGATCTTGATCACGAGTTTGGTAGATTAATTTGAGTTGACCCGAGTTATTTTTTTATTTACTTTCTATAAGATTATCCCGATCTCATGACTTAAGTCATAAGTTTGGCGGGTTAACCTAAGTCATCTGTTTTTATTATTTTTTATTTTTTAATATTAAATTGATTGATAATTAAACTTTATAATTTATTTTATATGGGGTTATTATGATTTTATAATTTGAATTGCTGATTTGACTAGTTAATCGAAATTGACTCGAATCAATCTAATATCTTACTATTTCAATATTTTTTAAAAAGATATTATCTTAAATTTTTATAAATTAAATTAAATTTTTACTAATTTATTTAAATTGTTTCTAGATCCATCAAGTTAATCATATCATATTAACAACCTAAATAATTTAAAATCTTTCTCTCATGAAAATGTTAGAAATAATTGGACGTTTTTTTCCTGACATTAAAGATAATTTGATTCGACCCGTAACGTAACACGGGTGAACAATATATAATATTAACTAATTTGAAAATATCTTCACCACTCTATTTTATTTATTTTTTTAAAAATAAATATAGGAATGAAATGAAACTCAATTAATTAAGAAGCTAATAATTAGAGAAGGGGGACACCGCATCATAAAATAATCCACGGTGGGTAATCGCGTTTGCTGTCGTCAGCGTAGTTCCAACGCAACCTTCTTTTTTTAGCCCACTTTCATTCATCTCTCTACCCTATATCCCTCTCTCCCCTTCTCTTCCTCTTCACGCATCCTATCCCTCAGCCCATAACTACTAGAAACTTGTCATATCAATCAAAACAGCGGCACCACCACCGCAAAAGCCAGAAACAATGTCGTGGCAGCAGTACGTTGATGAGCACTTGATGTGCGATATTGACGGAAATACCCTCACTTCCGCTGCTATCATCGGCCATGACGGTAGCGTCTGGGCTCAAAGCGCTACCTTCCCTCAGGTTTTATTTCATCCAGTTCTTAATTTCTCCGATCTGGTTCAGATCGGATTGGTTTGTTGCTCGACATGTCGTTTGCTTCATCTTGCATGCCTGATTTGTTACAGCTATTCAATGATTAAATAAATTTTTGCAGTTTACTACAGAAGAAGTGGCTGCGATTATGAAAGATTTTGATGAACCTGGATCTCTTGCACCAACGGGATTGTTCCTTGGTGGCACTAAGTACATGGTGATCCAGGGCGAAGCTGGAGCTGTTATTCGAGGAAAGAAGGTGATGACTCCCTTTTTTTATTCAGTAATTGGATTGCTAATTTTGAAACCTTGAATCTTCTTTTACCAATCTTAACTAATAATAATTATTATCTTCATGCATTGACAATTATCACATTGTAAGGGTCTGATTAACGGGTGCTGTTAGGGCATTTGCAAGGGATTAGTTGTTGGTAGTTAAATGTTGTGATAACTGGATAATTTGAATTCCAAGTCTTTTTTTTCACAACTTTTTGGATCAAATATCCAACGGCATTCAATGCATGGGTATAGTAATGGTGATGATATGACAATTTTGAAATTTTAATTTGTTTAATTATTACAATGTTTAACTGACGACAACTACCAACAGCTAATCTCTCAAAGATCGCCCTAATCTGATAGCTCTTCCTATTGTCAATCTGCATCTGCAGTCGTTGCAGTGCTAATAAACAAGCACATGGACTAAAATTTTCGTAAAGATCAAACTTTCTCCAAATTTGACTGCTTATTTAATACTTTTGAGACTCGGATGTTAGCACCTATTACTTGGCATATCAAACTGAAAGAAGTTTTGTGTTTTATTTGCTTTAAAAGCTGCTTTCTTATTGATTTAGATTTGCTATGTACAAGTTGGCAATGGTTTAATTAACAGCTAGTATTAAGCTGGATTTTGAAATGTAATGATCGGTTGGTTATCTAAAGTCGCTGTCATTGGTGTTTTTGGGGATGGAACAAAGGAAGAATGGAGTAATTCCTGGATGTGGATTTGAAATGCAAATTTGGCTTTTGTTGTTGTGCATTTCCTAGCTTGCTGCTAAGATGTTTGAATGAAAAGATGGCTTTAAATGTTTGAAAGCTAGGGGCTTGCCAAATATTTATTGTAGAGACTCATTACTGAACTTGAATCTTAATTTTGAATTTGTGGAATGCGCATTAGCCCGGTTGTTTTGTACATAAACTTAAAGAAAAGGAAAGACTAACATTACAGTTCTTCTGGCATGGTACACCGCGTTCAGCCTTTATTTACTATGATCTTTCTTTATTTGTCTCTCCTTTTATGTGTTTCCATTGAATTGACGTTATTTTTATCAGGGTTCCGGCGGTGTCACCATCAAGAAGACCAATCAGGCACTTGTCATTGGTGTGTATGACGAGCCTCTAGCTCCCGGTCAATGCAACATGATTGTGGAGAGGCTTGGTGATTATCTATATGACCAGGGTCTTTAGTCATCTAGGTATGTGGTTTGATTCTTTTATCTCTGTTATCCCCTTTCTTTCTCTGGGAAGTTGATTTTAGGTTTGGAGGCTTGCATGAACCCACACGAAGTTGGAATTTCTTGCAGTTGCCCTCGTGTTTAAAGTTGAAGATTTGCCGGGGTCCAAGTGTGAGGTTGAAGTCGTTCTGCGCTCTCCGAAGTGACAGTCAGGGCTTCTCTTGTATGAAATATTTGTATTCTTAATATCAAACTTCTGAATGGAAGTGTGTTGATTTATAGTGCACCTACAAGGGGTTTAATGGATTTGAGATTGAAGTTTTTTGTTAGACTTGTATTTCTTGATTTTTAATTTTAGCATCTCTTTACTCCTCTCATTTCCTTTCAAATAAATAAATATAGCGCACCTTGCCACCGTGGTTACTCCTCGCGCACCTGTCATCACGTGGTAGTGATTTAAATTGTCTTTTTTTAATAAAAAAAAATATTAAAATAATATTTTTTTGAAATTACTTTTAACATAATGTATTTGATTGATTGATACATGATGATTTGGAAATGCTAGACATAGAGACAGGAACCCACTTTACCATTTAGGTATTTTCGAAATCACCTTTACGCGTCCCTGGTAGATCTTTTTTAAACCAGGGATGCTTGCAGTTGCAGCCTCTAGATCTGAACAAATACCATCATTTTAAACGACTACAGTATTGGCACTGTTGGTGGAGAAATATTTTGCATTCCCACAATCCCTTGACGAAGGGGTAGGGAGGAGGTAAATCAATTATGCTAAAAAAATGAAAAATCATTTCACCTCGAAGTTAAATCCCATGGAATGAAAAGAGTTGATCCAAACATGCCTGATGTTCAATGGCTAGAAAATAATGTTTTCTACTGCAGTATGACATTTTTAAACATACCAGTACTGATCAATGTCAATGAAAGTAGTGTTCAGGGATCCTATTTTTAAACATACGAGTCTAAACAATAGAGATCAGATTCTTACATTTTTTAAAATAATTTTATATCTCTAAGTACCTCCGGTCAGTTTTCTAGTTAATTTTTAGATTTGATCATCTCTTTGTAAATTGTATTTGATTTAACCATTGAATCATTTTAGTTTTTTAATATGTTATACTATACCTGCTTATCTTGAATTAAGCGATCATTGAATCATTCTAGTTCTTTGAAATATTATACTATACTTGCTTATCTTAAATCAGACGACCATTGGATTTTAGTTATTTTTATCTTTATTGCATGTACTGCTATTTTGAAGTTATTGCTCAAACATTAATACAATCATTGAGAAATTGTTTGATCGATTCACTAGAAAATGATTAACCAGTTCACCACACAACTTGCTACAAACCCAACTATAACCATTTAAACCCTTTAACACCTCAACAAACACCATAACCACAAGCAAAATCACTCACCAACCACATCGAACACCAACACTAACCTTAAATAACCCCATAAAAAACCAAATTACCCCCACACAAAACACCACCACGACCCACAAAAACACAACCACCCCCAACTCAACCCCAGACAAGATAACCTCTTTTCTACGAGAAGAGATTGACACCATTTTGGATATTCTAGATAATATTAATGATGGGAGTGCATCCAAATAAAACCGATGCTTAGTGGGATTCTTCCCAAGTTATAAGATGTCTTCTCATACAACCAATTTTGTTGCATTGTAAGTATGAAAGAATTATGGCCTTTAGAGTGTCATGATGACATAATAATGTTTCTTGATCTTCTGTTTCAAAAGTGAAAATAATGCTAACTCGGTTATAAAAAAAAGCCCATGAATGTTTGGGGGGAAATTCATGATCGGTTGAACACAACAGAGGTCCTAAGAGCTATTATCCTTGAAAGCGATCAACTAGTTCAAACTTCAGAGGAATTGATTGATTGATTAGAACTGCAAGCTACTGCAAAAACAATCAAACCTTCTGGTGCTGAGAGGACAATGATTATTGATGATGAGGGGTCAGAAGCTGACTTAGATAATGATATATTACTTTTTAAAAGGGAGCAACACCTATTGACTTCACTAATAAAGAGTTTTGCAATCTCTATATTGTCACTTCCTCAACTAAGTGAGACAAATAAATGTGATCCTCCCAGTTATGAAACTAGATAAAGTAGGAAAAAAAATGCAAAAATGGCTTAAAGCCCTCTAATATTTTTTTATTTGTTGTGATTTACTTTTTCTATGTCCATGTTTAATATAAGAAGTTGGAATATTAAATGTCTTAATGGCCCACCAAAATATAAACTTATAAAGACTTGGATTAAATAACATAATCTCAATTTAGTAGCCATCTAGAAACTAAGATTGCATCTAACCATATTAAGGGTTGAGGTAGCTATAAATCCTTCATCATGATAGTTTTTTTCTAATGTCTTGGTTACTTTTAATTATCATATTCTAGTTCGATGAGATCCAATGATATATAATGTTGCTTTTTTGCATTCATTTCATTAGTGGTTAATATATGAGGTAACTAGTTTTGATGATGAGTGCTCCTTTGTGGTTACTGTTGTTTATAACTTCAATTCACCTTTAGGACGTCTGGACTTATAAGATTACTTGGGTTTGCATGCTATTGACTTTCAATCTACACCGAGCCTAGTTTTGGGAGATTTTAGGGATATGACGAGCTTTTCTGATAAATGAAGGGTGATCTGACTTTGTATAACCACCTTGATGATTTTAGTAGTCACATTCAAGCTATAAAATTGGTTAGAGTTCCTTATTCAGGTTTGACATACACTTGGCACAATAGTCAACATGATAAAAGTACTATTCTTGAGAAGTTATATTGGTTTTTGGTAACATATGCTGGCTATCTACTTGGCCAACTATTTGTTCTGAATTCCTTCATAGAGACTACACAAATCACAGTGTTATGGTTATTCAATTCACTAATCCTCTACTTAAGGTTAAAACATCATTTAAGTTCCTGAATCAATAGGTTGATATAGATGATTTTTTTGTTTTAGTTGCAAATATATGCCAACTTTCTATGAATGGTAACCCTATGTACATGTTTACTAAGAGATTTGGACTGCTAAAGCCTAAGTTAAAGTCTTTGCACCACCAATACACTAGTCACATAACTAGTCGTATAATTGAGGCAAAAACTAAATGGATTGTAACAGTGTTTTTACTTGACTATTCTCCTCGTATTGATAAGTATCAATGAGCAGAAAAAAGCTTGCAAATGAGTTTTTCCAGTTGAGTAAGGAGAAGTTCTATACAAGTAGAGGTCTCAGATTTAGTGGTTAAACTTGGAAGACAAAAACACCAAATTCTTCCATTGATCTCCACTATATAAACATGTGAGGAACATGATCCATTGGTTGATTGATGTGATAAAATCCCGGTTCAAGATCAATAGGGTTTGGGTTAGTTTGCAATACGCTACTTTCAGGGGTTACTTTCTACACGCTTGACAATCACTATAGAAGATGCCTCCTAATACTTATCTGGCAAGATTTCTCATAACTAGAGTCATGCATCTCTAATGATAAGATCAAAAGAATTTTTATTTTCCATCCTGGATGATAAAACTCCTAGACTAGATAATTATATATTTTTATTTTTTAAGACAAGTTGGAACATTATTGATGAAGACTTCATTGCTGTTGTGAGGTTTTTTTTTATTCTTCTACTTTGCTTATATGTATTAATGTTACTAGGATTGCCTTTGTCTTAAAGGCTGAAACTCCAACCACTATGAATAACTTTAGACCTATCTGATGTTGTGAGATGATGTACAAATACATATCTAAAGTCATTATGAATAGATTAAAGGGGATTTTTTTGGATGTTATTCGACCTACTTAGATTGCTTTTGTTCCGTGAAGGCAAATATCTAATGCTATCCTATTAACTCAAAAGTTAATACATAACTATCACTCCACTAGTTTTGTGACTAGATGTGCTTTGAAAATAGACATTATGAAAGATTTTGATATGGTTAGTTAGGATTTTATCCTTACAAGTTTGGCAGAGTGGTTGCGGTTGCTTTTCAAATAACTTTTTGTGCTAAAATGCATGCCAATGATTTATTTCTTAAAAATCATTTTTGACATCAGCATATCAAAATGATTTGAAAACATTAAAAATATATTAATTCAAAATGAATATAAAATAAAAAAAATTCAAAGTTTTTCAAAAGCGCTTTTGAAACGCAAAAACAAACAGACAAACATTTTATTGGAGTACCTGATGTCATGATTGGATGGATTGAGGTATGCATGTCTATGACTCATTTCTCTATGGCTATGAATGGAGAGAGTCGTGATTTCTTCCTATTTTCTAGGGGTTTTCATCATGGTGATCTTTTGTCTCCTTATTTGTTTGTTCTAGCTATGGAAGATTTATAAAACATTATTACAGATGCCTCACAGAACCCTAGGTTTTGTTATCATTGGCAATGCCAACATAATACTATTACTCACTTGTTTTTTTATTGATGATCTTTGCTTCTCTTACTTATAATGGGTCTTCAACTAATTAAATCAGTTCTCTTCTCTATCTATGTTTATTGGTCCTTTTTATTTATTATCACTTGCTTTATTATTAAGAGGATTGAAGGTATTTTAGTTATCTTCCTTTTAAAAGGCTTTTCTCTCTCCTACTCAGGAGCTAAGATGGCCTAGGCCTATGTTTGTTATACCTTTAAATAGAGTGACCTAGGAATTAAAAAAAAGAGCTTAAACTTAGAATATAGTAGTTATTCTCAAACATGTCTGATGACTGCTTTCAGATAGATAATCAGTTTGGTCAAGATGGGTCAATAGTGTTTTAGTTAGAGGTAGAACGTTCTGGCATGTCAGGTCTCCTTTAGTGTCCTCATAGTCACAAAGAAAGATTTTTCTCAACATAGATTGATGTAGAGGGAAGTTTGTCTCTAGTATTGGTGATGAGACCACTACTTTTTTGTGGTTAAATTATTGGTTGTTGATTAGTACTTAAAAGTGCATTTTTATCATGGTTTTATATCATCATTTTGCACTTGAAGTATCAATAACTCCTTAACTAAAATATGTTTTATAAGAATGTATCTAATAATATAAGATACCTATAATTTATGGTAAATATCTATTTTTAATGCAGGTCTATCACATAAATGAAAGGATTGATTGATGACTTGAAGAACTTAAATTGCATGGATAAAGAGATGGTCAAACTTAGAGAAGAGATGTCGGTGCAATCCAAACCGGAACACTGTTCGGTAATTGGGTCATATCTGGAGCTACAGATCTCAGATTTAGGTCCAATTTATATGGATGGAAAGGTAAGACATAGGCCTACAACTTTCATATGGAGCCCAAGATCTAAAAAGGCCATTATCAAGTCCAAATTGTAGCAACAACAAAGAAGCCCGAATCTGTCTTCCAGCCCGAGCACTGTTCGGTATTTTGGCCATATCTGGAGTTCTAGAAGTCCAAATGAGCTGAAGTTTTTACACAAGAAAGCTGAGACAATTGCCTACAACTTTCATGTTTACAACTGGCTCCAATTTTGACGTTATCAATGACGTTTTGGGCAGACAAGAGAAGATAAGGATTGTCACCAAGTCAAAAGTTGGTCACCCACTTATCAATTAGTCATCAAATCAATAGTTCCCATTTTTGGCCTATAAAAGGAGGCATTTGCCATGCATTTAGGCATCTTGATTTCCAGATCAAGATCATGCTCTTCCTTTCTCTCTTTGTATTTTTTATGCTTTGTTTTCATTAATATTAAGTTTATGCCTTTCATTTCCTTTCCTTTACTTAGTTAACTTTTATGTTCTTATTTTGTTTATCTATTTTGCTTTCTTTCATTATGTCTAGCTAAGTTAATTATGTCAAGGTGAAAAGGTTACACTAATGGTGTAAGAATAAGTATAATGTAAACTTAATATGGACTTTAATGTTTGATACTAACATGTTTTATATTTGCTATCTTGTTCACTCTTTAATACTTTGCTTGTTAAATGACTAATCTTGATTTATGTTATATAACACTTGGTACAACAAATGCTTGGCACTTTCATAGCCCATAATGTATGGTATAACCGACACCTGAGCTATGAAAGGAACTTGATTTGTTGTTAACATAAGTTATAATCATGAATGCTTGACGAGATTTACAAGTATTAGCATTAATTGAATAAGATGACTAATGTAATCATGTTAACAATATATAATCTGATTGGAACCTCCTTTGTGTGTGGTTTCCAATTCAATAATAAGAGTTTATACTATACTTGTTTGATATACCATTAGTGGAACCTCTAACTTTTAGTCGTGTCAGTTATCAAACAGGCAATGATTACGTAACCTAGTACCTTTTAGGGTGCTCACTTCTACTGGACAGTCGTGGAATGCTAAGGTCTTGGACATCATTGAAGATGGGTACTTGGGCTTTTCTATCAGGTGGTCTAAAGCTCCAAGTTATTTAGGATTTGATTACGTTTAACCCTGGGAGCGCTTTGCCAGATCATTATACCTGGAATGGTCACTCATCAGGGAGGTTATTTATTGACTTGTCATGGGAGGTTCTTAGAGATTTTAGACCTATAGACTCTATGCACCATCTTCTCTGGTTTCTAGATTTCATCTTAAGACTTTTTTTTTTTAATTTTATCATGTGGCTTGTTTTTATGGGTCATCTCAACACCGTAAACAAACTATATGCTTTTCAGATCATTCCCTCTTCAACATGTATTCTTTATAGGTCGTAGGTTGAAACAGATGAACATTTACTCTTTCATTATCCATTCTTTGCTACAGTTTGGGGTGCTATCACAAGCATGACCCTTATGGATTGACCTTTTTTGACATGACGTTAGCTACTTCAATTAGCTATTTTAACCTTAATTTATTTCATTTAGTATAAGAAAAATAATCGAGTCTTTCATCAGATTTATTAATCTTATCAGGATGTTGGTGATGACATTTTTGATCTGGTTTAGTTCAATTTAATAGAGCTCGAACCAAGGTTTCACATCCCAGATACTTTCAAGTCCATTAGACACTTTAAAGAGTCATAAAATATCATTGCTGATTTTGAAATTATATGTAGTACAATTTCATATGTAATCAACCGGTTAGTCAATAAAAAAATTTCTAGAAACTAGTCAACCGACTCCTATGTTGTTTATAGTATGCTTTTGTTCTTTTTCAAATTCTTTTCAGTTTTGCTTCTTTTTTCTTGTTATTTTTGGTTATATAGCCCAAGATAACAAGTATTTATACTTCCTAGGATATACCCTTCTCATACTTTGTACAATCTCTTCCCTTTAAAAGCACTATTTTTTAAAAATAAAAAAAAATTCAAGTATGTCTAGGAAAGCTTGGATGACATTGGCACAACCTCTAGTTGCTCCCAACCAGTATGGCCAGACGGTGCTAGCCACTCCCTCAGCAGTGTCTGAAAAGGTCATCATTGTTCACTAAAAATATGTGAATCATTGTGAAATAAACAAGACTCAAAGTAGAGGGCATACTAGTTGTTTAGGGATTTTAATTATACAGAAAAGCCCAGATTCAGCTGATTGTAATTAACTCAAGAGAGTAAGACATGACCAATAATTTGCTTTAATTTAGGAATGCACTTGAAAGTGAAAAACCATATCTATGATTTTCTAAGGTACAACGAAAATTGAAGATTGACATTATAAAAACTGACAAAGAACCACTCGGCTGATTTCAATAGAAGATATTATAGCTAAAACCATTTGCTAAACTAAACATACACTTCAAAAATCTGTCAACCTTTCAAGTTCAAAACATCCACGCTGCTTTTCTTTTGATACTTCAAAATGAAAATGAGACCATATTTGTGCAAATACCTACATATCAGCAGCAGACAGGAGATGCTCAACTGCAGGCATGATCTCAGCCTGTAAAAAATTCCTCATAAATCACGTGTACGAGAAAAATTCACTCAAGCAGCACCAGAGAATTGTTACCAGAGTGAAAAATATGCACCTTTAGATCATGATATACAGTATGCAGTGAATTAACGAGAGGGTGCTCAAATAATATCAAGCAACGATCATTGCTGAATGCAATAAGAGGAACCTTGTTCTTCCAAGAATAGAGACATGCCTCCATTTTCAAAATCAAGAACAAGTACTTGATGATGACAATGATCCTTTAACACAATAAAGAGATCCACATGCCTTGTAAAACCATTTAGTTTTGTTTTTTTCTTTTCCGTACATGGAAGAAAATTATCATAGCGGTTAAAATCAGTCACCAATAAGATTGGATTGTTATGTTAAGAAAAAAAGAAAAAATAGGGATTACTAGTTAACAATATGAAATACATGGATACTATGGACTTTTTGAGAGGGGGGTGGAGCCTTATATATATATATATTTCAATAATTTTAATAGTGTGGAAATTAAATTATTTTTTAAGTGTGTTTTTAATGCTGATAAGTGACAATGGGACTAATTGGATTAATAATTTTTTTTAGATTTTAACAATTAAAAAACTTAGTCAAGTTTAAAATAATTATTCCCAACAAATTAAGAAATTTACTTCAAGCAATATATTATAATGTCACGCTTTTTACAACTATAATCACTAAACTTAGATTAATATGTTCAAATGAATTTTAATTTGATGAATTAATAGCCCATTGAGTTCAATTTTATAACTAGATCAGTTCATCATGTAAGTTAATTAGCCTAGTTAAATTATTTAGTAGGTTTTATTAAATCCAACTAGCTAATCTCTTTTGTTGAAAAAAAAAACAAAAAACTCAAATAGCATTTAAAGTCAATCCATATATTATAATACTCAAAATCAATTCTATGTATAAAAAACTCGTTTTAGTTAGATTTTAACGATAAATTTAATATTAAATCCAGTCAAATTTAAAATAATCATTTTCAATAAGTTAAAAAAATTACTTCAACCAGTCAATATATTATAATGTTAACACTCAACACACTAAATTTTCAGCAATTATAATCATTGGATTATTATATTCAATTGGATTTAAACTTGATAAATTCATAGCTCATTTAGTTTTATGTGTTTTTTTAGATGGTAAATTATTATTTTAAATCTATAAAACTGATTAAAAATGAAATCAAATTCAATTAACTAATCTCCTTTGTTAAAAAAATATATATACTAAAAGTTAAGACCAATACAATCTCATTAATAGAAAAAATTGTGTTTTTATTGGAGGGTTTATATATATATATATATATGATTATTAGAGGTGAAAAAAAAGATTAAATTGAGAAAATTAAAAAAATAATTGAAAAAACCGAACCATGAAAAAAATTGATTAAATTGATTATAATTTAAAAAAAAACCTTTTGATTTAGTTTGGTTTCGATTTTATAAGTTTGAAACAAAAAAAATCAAAATGAAGTCCAACTTAAAAATAAAAAAAAATAAAGTAAAAAAAAAAAACCGAGCCAACTCGGTAAAAATCAAGCCAAACCAGAAAAAAACAGAGCCAAACCAGAAAAACCTAGTTTGAACACGTTTTCCCCAAAATAATAAAACCGAACCAAAACTGGTTAATTTGAACCGATTTTGATTTTTTTAAAAAAACTAGTTTTGGTTGTTTTTTTTGAAAAAAATTAAACTGAATTGAAAATTATCATCTCTAATAAGTATAATTATTTTTTAAAGTACTTTTAGCTCGGAAATGTATTAAAATAATATATTTTTTATTTTTTAAAAATTATTTTTAATATCAATACATCAAAATGATTTGAAAATATAAAAATATTAATTACAAATAAAAAATAAAAAAATATTATTTTAAAAAATATTTTTAAATCACAAAAACAAATAAAATTTTAATATCTTCTTCGTATTATTTTATAGATTTAAAGTTTAAATAAAAAATATTTAAAGAAAAAATTAATATTACCAGAAATACTCCATGAGCCCCTGCTGTTTGGTCCTGCTTTTAGTTTGAATTTTTTAAAATCTTGATTTTTTAAGTTATTTTTTAACGTTAATATGAAGAATAGTTTTTTAAAATTAAAAAATATTATTTTAATATATTTTTAATAAAAAATAATTTAAAAAATATCCTTCAAATACTATTTGACTATTAAATAAGACAAAGGGAAAGCGCGTGCTATGCAGCGCTCTTTTCTGTTACTAATAAATAAATAAAAAATCTCCACTAATATCATTAGATTCTCCGAAGTCCAAACACTCCCTTAGCCCACCGATCCCTCCCCCCCTAATCGATTCCCACCCTCCCTCTCAATTTTTTATTTGACTTTTTCTCCGGATCTCAAAAATTCCCATTCTTATTAACTTCAATTCAGGGTTTTTAAGTAAAAAAGGAAAAAAAAATCAACAGATTAGGGTTTTTTTCCCCTAATCTTTTTATTATTTCAATTTTGTGTTTTATTTAATTTGCTCGGGGGAATCGGAATGGTGGGTTCTCAGAGCCCAAACAGAACTGCGGCGAAGAGGTACGGAATAATGAAACCAATCTCCGTCGCGGGTCCTACTGAACCTGATCTCCATCGAAATGCGGAATTAGAGAAGGTGACTAGTGGATAATCACAAAAATTTGCTCTTCGTTCTTTTAATTAATTTTACTTACTATTAATCCAATGATGTTTTTGGTAGTTTTTGGTTGATTCGGGTTTATACGAGAGCAAAGAAGAGGCTATGAAGAGAGAAGAGGTTCTGGGCCGTATCGATCAGGTAACAATATTCGAAATCAGTTTTCTTATTATTGTATTTTATGTGTACTGATTTGTTTTTTAATTAGATGGGATTTTTTTGTAGAAATTATTATGGTTTTGTGAAGAGGTTAATTTGTTGTTGCCGTAGATTGTGAAAGACTGGGTTAAGCGATTGACGCGTCAAAGGGGATATACTGATCAGATGGTAGAGGAAGCCAATGCTGTTATTTTTACTTTCGGGTCTTATCGTCTTGGGGTATATGTTTTCTTGTGCTTTATGATGACTTTATCTGTTTCCTCCTCTTTTCGTAGTTATTTCTGCACAGCTGTATGAATGCTTGAATATATTTGTTGCTTTTGGATTGCCAATATGTAGTTTTTAGCTCAATAGGAAATTGCAATAAGATTAGCAGATCGGAAAATGAAATGGTGATCTTTTATGTTTGTTAATGTATGGAAGCGGTAATGAGCCTAGGAAAATTGTTTTCTTGCTAATTCAATGATTCAATATGATGTTATACTTATAGCTTTAAGCTGGCCTCTTATTTCATGCACGAACCTGATGTGGAACAATGATAAAAAAGAATTAAAGCAGGAAAGAGAGAAGCTTTAGAGAAAGAAACTAAGAATTAAAGGCAAGTAAAGAGAATAAAAAGCCAGAAAAGAGAAGAATGGGAGTTGGAAAAGTATGCACCAACTCTGCAATTTTTATTCAATTCATCAAAAACTCCCTAACATTTAGAAAAGTATGATATAAATACTAAAACCCTAACTAGAACAAGCAATTGGGCTTATTGCCTACTAAATAAAACTCAACAATAATTAAATCAAGCCCAACAAATAAAGTCTAAGTAATAATCTCAACTAAAAGTTAAAATAAATTAAACCAAAACATAAGCTAAAGCCCAATCTCTCAATGGTGTGGGCTACCCTCCATTGTCTATGATCATACGAGTGCATAAACAATGTCTTGGGTCTGGTGTCCCCACTAGAACCTTTCATAGTCTTGATTGAGCCACCTGGCTGCAAGCGTGTCCTTAGCAAATACCTTAACCAGTGGCTGTGTACCCAACTGCTTTGTCCTGCTTCACTTAAATCCTTGGGGTTTTATTTGCAACCAACACTCATTCTGTGCTGTTATAGTTTAGTTCCAGCTAATACTGTGGTGAAAGGATACTGCTGGCTTGTCTGCCCAGATGAAAAAAAGTGGGATTTTTAAAAATCATTCAAAAGTGCACTATAATTGTTAGGCTGTTGTTTCTGAATATGATGTAATCTTATGTTTTTGTTACTTAAGTGATCTAATTACATTTTCTGTTGCATTTATGGCAATGATTACTGTTTTAACAGGTGCATGGTCCTGGGGCTGACATAGACACCTTGTGTGTTGGACCATCATATGTGAATCGAGAGGTGACTCATAAACGTGGCTTATTTTCTTTTTAGTTCTATGGTATTTTGACTGACATGCTAAGTTGTTTTTTTAGGGAGACTTCTTTATTGTCTTGCATGATAAGCTGGCTGAGATGGAAGAAGTTACTGAACTTCAGCCAGTTCCAGATGCTCATGTCCCAGTTATGAAGTTTAAATTCCAGGGAATATCAATTGACCTTCTCTATGCAAGTATATCCCTTTTGGTTGTTCCAGAAGTAAGCTACCTAGTCTTTGAAATATCCATGTTATGCATTATTTTCTTATGCTCTTCAATTTGATTGTGGCACATGCAGAAAAGTTTTAACATTTATCACTTGATATGGACCCCCCCTCCTCTTTCCTCTTTTTCCTCATTTGTTGTTTCTCTCGTTGATAATGAACTTCAGTAGCAAATCTGGAGTCAAGTGTTTCTTCTTTTTTTGATTTGAGATGCACTTTAATACCGAGAATGCTAATCTTTAAATCATAAAAAATCTCTTCTCTGTGTTTTGGTAAAATTTTCTAAGACCTGCTCCTTGCATCCTGTTTTACCACTCTAGCCCAATAGTAGCTACTTTTGACAGTCTTGTAGGTTTTTGTAAAACATGCTTGGTGATTATTATATGTATTTTGTAAGAATCTTGTTTTGCATGTATAGCCGCTATCATCAGCTTTTGGAGTGTATTGTTGGTTTGTCTAAAGCTTCTTAGCTGATTGAGTCTTGTCATCTTCAAGTTCTAGCATTTTTTTCCTTTCATGAGTTTGGGGTAGCAAAGCCTATGATGTGATGCGTTATAACATTTGAAGCACTGATTGCTCAATTTGATCTGGAACTAACTTGTCAACAGGACCTGGACATCTCCAATGGGTCTGTGCTCTATGAAGTTGATGAGCAAACTGTTCGAAGTCTAAATGGGTGCAGGGTTGCTGATCAAATTCTTAAACTTGTTCCAAATGTTGAGGTGACTTACTGTATTCTCTTACTTATTTTACTAGAGTGCTTCAGTGATTTGACAGTCATTTTAACCATTGAAAAAATTGTAGCACTTTCGGGCAACACTCAGATGTCTGAAGTTTTGGGCTAAAAGGCGCGGTGTTTATTCAAATGTAAGATGGGCATCTTGATGAGTTATTCCAATTACTATTTCACACTAAATTATTGTTTTAATCTTCTCCTTAAATGTTTAGGTTACTGGTTTCCTTGGTGGAGTAAACTGGGCTCTTCTAGTTGCTCGAGTGTGCCAGCTTTATCCTAATGCAATTCCTAGTATGCTAGTCTCTCGGTTCTTCAGAGTCTATACACAATGGCGTTGGCCGAATCCTGTGATGCTATGCTCAATAGAAGAAGATGCGCTTGGGTTTCCTGTGTGGGATCCTCGCAAAAATCCTCGAGACCGGTTTCATCATATGCCAATAATAACTCCTGCATATCCTTGCATGAATTCTAGCTACAATGTGTCTACAAGTACTCTTCGTGTTATGACAGAGCAATTCCAAAGTGGTAACAGGATATGTGAGGTGAGAGCACGTAGCAATCTATTTTCCTCTACTTTCCTACATTATACTATTGATACTTTGTTGCTTTGTCACTTTGTTCTCTTTGCAGGAGATTGAGCTGAACAAGGCACAGTGGAGTGCTCTTTTTGAGCCTTATCTTTTCTTTGAGGCATACAAAAATTACCTGCAAGTTGACATAGTTGCAGCAGATGCTGTTGATTTGTTAGCTTGGAAAGGCTGGGTAGAGTCTCGGCTTAGACAACTTACCTTGAAGGTAAGCATCTTACCTTGTAATTTTGTTGCAAGCTGATATACTCCTTTCAGTTTTTAGCCATGTTTTCTAACGTAGTAGTGAGTTTTTGTCTTATTTGAAGACAAGATGATCCAACAAAGTATGACAGCTGTCTTGCTTTACTCGCTGTCCTTTCCATGTGACATTTCTCAGATAGAGCGGGACACCGATGGGATGCTGCAGTGCCATCCTTATCCAAATGAGTATATAGATCCGTCCAAGCAATGCGCACATTGTGCTTTCTTCATGGGTTTGCAGAGGAAAGAGGGAGTGACTGGCCAGGAGGGCCAGCAATTTGATATACGGGGAACAGTTGATGAGTTTAGGCAAGATATAAACATGTACTTGCCTTGGAAACCAGGGATGGATATATATGTCTCTCATGTTCGTAGAAGACAGCTTCCGGGCTTTGTTTTCCCTGATGGGTACAAGCGTTCTCGACCATCACGACATATGAACCAACAGACTAACAGGACTAGTGAAGATGTTGCAAGATCCCTGTCTGGGTCTGCTGAGAGACATGTTAAGAGGAAAAATGATTGTGAAATGGCAGATTTGAAGCCAGTTAAACCAGAGAAACGGGCATCTACAAGCCCACAAAGACTGCAGTCTGTTTCTCCTTCTAGTAGTGCTGGTAGGTCTGGTGTGACGTCTCTGGCTGGTTCCTGTGAAGGGGTTATATTAGGGTGTTCAACCATTGGGGACATTGTTAGCAACTGCGAGGATGTTGCTAGCAACTCCGAGGTTAGGTCAACTAGTGGGCAGTTGGAGAGTGAAAAAGGTGATTTGGGGGATGCTAGGCAGCTGGGTGTGACTGTCTATCAGGAGTCACCCTTAAATCAGCAGACCTCAATGGACGTACATGATTCACCAATAGTTAGGAATGAGCTAGAACCAGCTGATCATATGAATGGCTCAGAGCCAATGGGATTGATGTTTGATCCAATTACAAAGCAGGAGTTGGTCAGTTCACATGAAGTGCCAAATTTTGAAACTGGGGAAAAACATAAGGAGGTTGGCGTGAATGAGAAAATTGAGGATTTGGGGTCAAATTTCTTGGAGAATGGATCTTCAAGGAAACTGATGAATTGGGTTGGGGGTGCTAGTCGAGGCATGGAGGTTGACCAAGAACTTGTCAAACCATGTAGTCAGACAGCTGTTGTAGAATTTGCTGAAAGTGTTATAAGTTCACATTCTGGCTCTCAGAACCTCAACTACGAGGTGAGTTATTCTGTTTGAAGTTTTTGGGTTAAATATTGTTGTGGATAGTTGTGGCAATACTAGAAAATCCGGCAATAGTGAGAGTGGGGATCTTTGCAGGGTAATGTGTGTGCTGTGGATGCGGATTCACTTCTGGAAAGTGGATGTTTGAATGTGAGTGGAGCTGAGTATTATTGCAGAACGGCTTGCCAGAAGAATTAGAGGTTTAAACTCTGAATTGCTGCTGTACTTTACTATTACTATATAATAAAGAATTTTCTACATTTACTCACTGTGTTGCCTGTTCATTTCTCTTTCTTTCCTCCTCTTCACTTGGAACTGGGTCAATGCAACAATGGCTCTGTTTTTATGAAAATTTTATGTGGAGAATCATGCATTTGGATTCCAGAAATTTGTTAGAGACCTCCAGCCTTGTAATCCTTGCAGTAGGAAATCAGGACCTAATGTTGAATGGTTCCACGCACCGAGATCTTTACTGTTGGCAGATCCAAAATTAGCAGATGAATTTGAACTGTCTGAATTGTTCTTTCACATTCTAGGTTTCATCTTTGCACAATTACTGTAAGGTACTGTAATTAATACTTGTTCAATAGTCTTACCATGCTAATTGTTTTACACAGAGGATCTCCCAACTGCTAACCTGACCATGTTTTATGTCCAAGGCTCAGATACATTAACCCTTCCTTTAAATTTTTTTCTCCAATACTTGTCACGAAGTTCACTCACCTCCTTGCCTTTCTTTTGTATCATGCAGCCGAAGACTGCAATTGGGAAAGTTTTAAATTCTCAAGATGGTGCTAGGTCAGAATCTTTGCAGAAGCCAGTGATAAGGCATGCATTTTAAAACCCTGATTTTCATCATATTAATCATGGTATTTTTATGCTGTCCTGTTTGGTTGGTTGCATGGCTCTCTCTTTGCAGGTTGAGTCTGAAGTCATCTGCGTAGCATTGGGCAAGGGGGAACACTGTAATGTAATCACTGTTTATAAAGGAAAGGACCAGCAACTTGGTAAGTTAAACATTAATTGCTGGCTTTCGTTGCGGGTGTCTTGGTGTGTGTTTGGCACTACCGTGTGGACTGGGACAGGTCAGCCATCAATTAAACTGTGAATAGCTCAGTGGTTTGGCCAAGTTTTGGGTGTGAGTTCCTTTGCTGCGTTTGGCAGAAGCTGTAAACTTCCTGGTGCCAAGAAGCTGTTGAGCATGCCGGTGCTTTGAAGACTTTGTGCATTATTATCGAGTTGTATTTGTTGTTTCCTTGTAGGCGTGGGGAATTCACTTAGGCAGTCCTTCCGCAGGTGGGTGAGGATAGTTTCCTGCCAATGAAATGTCTATTTGGAATCAACAATACTGCAAATAAGATCAATTTGGTTATGTGATTTGTAAAGGTTTTTTTGTCTGTATACTCGACTTCTTGTATGTAAGTTTATTTAGGAACCCCTCTCCATCTCCCATTGGACTAGACATGCTTTTTTAGTTCTCTCTCTCTCTCTCTCTCATTAAAGTGGATAAACGTTGGAATTTTTTCCATGCGAAACCTTAGCGTTATATGATACAGTTTGGTGGCATCTTTCTGCAGTAATCTGCATGTCGTGCAGAACAGCTTAGGCACGGCCATCCTGTCTATAGTTGTAGATGGCTTGCCGTCTGAAATAGTGCAGGAGTGTTGTGGGAAGTGTTTCAATAACCAGTACCCAACAAGTTAATATCTACATGATCCAGCTACTCTTTTAAGGTTTGCTGCACTAAATTGAATCCGGTTCTGCAGTCGCTGGACACTAAAATTAAGGGTCAGAAACAAATTTAATACGATCATCAGAAACGAGTGGCTGCTCCGGACCGGGAAGAGATCGGGTATTATTTCTTGACTATGTTGCGCTATATTACCCAAAAAAAACAGAGAGAGAGAGAGAGAGAGAGAGAGAGAGAGAGAGAGAGAGAGAGAGAGGGAGGGAGGCAGGGCTACGATACGTCATAGGCTGTAAACTAAGCTGATATTATCATATGGCTGTCTCGTGCTGCGTTTTGGCAGAAAGAGAAGTTGCTGTTCCAAGAAGAGGAAAAACATCAAGCTCGGCACCTGTCTTTTTCTCTCCATTACTGTCTGCAAAACCTCGCCGCAGAATCTCCAAAACATCCTTCATAGAAGGTCTGGTGGATGACAAGGAGTGCGTGCAAATGAGTCCTAGGTTGAATACAGTGGTCATTTCTTGCAAGAAACATGGTTCCTTAATCTCCGGGTCAAGGCAATCAACAACAGGCTTTCCCTGGCCAAACTGCTGCCGTGCCCATTCTGCAAGGCTGGTATGCTCATCTCCACTGTTAGGTTCTCTTCCAGTCGCCAATTCCAGGAGTACAACTCCAAAGCTATAGACATCTATCTTTTCGTTCACCCTTGTTGTATAGGCATACTCTGCCATAAAAATGAGGAAAAAATAGCTTTAAATGGTGTGGTGTGATCTCAAAATTCAGAGTTGGAATTAAATGAACAGTGAATATACTGATAAAGCACATTGAAGTTGTTGAATGATCTTACCAGGGGCCATATAACCGAAAGAACCTGCTACAACAGACATGGTATGAACCTCTCCTTGCTTAGCCAATATTCTGGCCAGTCCAAAATCTGCTATTCTTGCCTTCAATTCAGAATCCAACAAGATATTACTAGACTTCACGTCTCGATGAATGATAGGAGTGGAGCAGTCATGATGCATGTAGCTTAGGCCTTGTGCAGCTCCCATGGCAATCTGGAACCTTGTGGGCCAATCCAAGACAGAATTATGGACCGAACTTGTTCCCATTGATGAAGTTCTCTTCCTCCCATGAAGCCATCTATCAAGGCTTTGGTTCTCCAAGAACTCATAAACAAGAAGCTTTGAGCTCTCACTTGAAATACAGCACAACAATTTAACTATGTTTGCATGCCTAATTGTTCCCAGTATCTGAACCTCTGCCAAAAATTCCTTTTCAAGATTGTGATCCATTTTTTCGTTAATCCAAATCCTCTTGACAGCAACGTAGTCACCTGCACGGTTTATGGCCACCCGGTATACCTTCCCCGATCCTCCACTTCCAATCAGATTATTTTCTGTCAAACTTGCCAAAACGTTTGCTTCTGTGAAGTCCAATCTCTGGAATGAGGTCAGCTTCCATGCTGCCAGATCACGTTTTGCCTTCTTTCTTTGGTAGTCCCTAACCTTAAACAAGGTGACTGTCATAGTGACTAGAAATATGGTCACAGTAAGAACCAGAATCAAGGCAAGAGTTTTAGAGGGCATTTTTTTAGAGTCACGAAGTTTAGCATAGCAATTAGGAAAGTTCAGAATTGGATTAACAGCACAGAGATTAGAATTGTTCAGGAAGCTGTTATCATAGGCAAGGTTATCAAACTGATCTGGGATTTTCCCAGATAGATGATTGGAGGACAAGTTGAGAAAAATAAGTTTCAACTGGTCAAATTCAAGAGGGATTTGACCAGAAAAATGGTTTTGAGACAAATCTAAATAGAGCAGGTCAGGTAAAGACCCCATCTCCTCTGGGATCTGGCCAGAAAGTGCATTTCTTGAGAGATTCAAACTAGTCAATGACTTCCAGGATATTATCTTGGATGGGAGTTGACCTGAAAATTGATTTCCATCAAGCAGAAGATTTGAAAGGTGAGGCAGACTCGTTATTTCCACAGGAATTTCACCAGAAAGAAGATTGTTGCTCGCCTTGAAATCAACCAAGTTCACCCAGCTAGAGATTCCAGGAGGAATCGGACCAGAAAATCTGTTGTTGCTGAGTTCCAACCTTGACAAATTCCATGCCAGCTTGCTTGGAAGTCCCCCCGAAAAGGAATTGTCACTTAACATCAAGTAAGTCATATTGGAGGCTGTCCAAACACCTGCAGGTATCTCACCTGAAAAGCTGTTGCTGTAAAGTTGAATCGTGTGCAAACTGTTGCAATTTCCAAGAGATTTAGGCACCCGGCCAGAGAGATTGTTTTCAAAGGCAACTGCACCCAGCAAGACACCTCCAGCACATAAATTCTCAGGCAGTTGGCCACTGAATTGATTGGTTGAAACATCAAATTCTACAAGTTTTGAATAAAAGCCCATTTTAGGTGGCAAGGCTCCACTCAAGTTGTTGCTAAAAACCTTAAATGTTGTCAGTGCAGGAAGAAGGCCTATGCTTGATGGTACCTCACCGGACAAGTGATTGTCAAACAGACTCAGAAGTTGCAATTTCTTCAACTTGCCAAAATCTTCTGGAATCGAACCATTTAAGTGGTTCATTGCAAGATCAATCTCCACCAAATTCAACGTTTCGACTCTCTGAGTTATCTCACCAGAGAAGTTATTCTGGAAGAGATACAAATTAGTCAAATTCTTCAACGAAAACAACCCATCAGGAATCTTACCTTCCAAATAGTTTCCAGCTAAATCCAAGTGCTCAAGACTTGAAAGATTGTTCAAGCTCTCCGGTATTTCACCAATCAAATTCGATTGTCTCATCCACAAAAACCTCAACTTCTTTAGCTGACCGAACTCCACAGGAATTGAAGAGGGCAAAAACTCGTTAAACGCGAATCCCAGCTCTTCAAGATTGGAAAGCTTACCAATCTCCTTAGGAAACGTACCGTTGAACTGATTCTGAAACAGATGCAATGTCAGCAACTCTGTCAGGTTCCCTATCTGTGGTGGAATATTGCCTGTGAAGTTATTAGCTCCAAGGTTTATATACCTGAGACCTGATAATTTATCAATATCGTCAGGTATTGGACCGACAAAAATATTCTGTGACAGGTCCAAGTACTGAAGCTTTGTACAGTTGTAAAGAACTTTTGGAAATCCTCCTGGAATGTAGTTCAAATTCATGTAGAGAAATGTCAGGTTTTTCAGGTCACAAACTGTTGCTGGGATTGTTTCTGTGATGTTTTTTTCACCTAGGTCAAGTCCAGACACCGAGCCATCGTCTCCACAGGTTACCCCTGTCCAATCACAGGGCGAGGATGATGAGTTCCAGGACTGAATGGACGATGGATTGCCAAGTTGTTGTTTCAGGTTTAGAAGGATAGTGTTTTCAGTGTTGGCATCTTGGGAAATTACTTTGAAGGGCAGGGAAAGTAAGACTAGAACGCAGAGGAGGGGTGAAGTTCTGAGAAAAAGGATGGTTAATTCGGACATCCTGAAGGGTTCCAGGTGGTTTTTCCGGTTGGGTTTATTTTGCCGGGAAGAGAAGGGCGAGGCTTAACGGCTGGATTTGAAATGTGGTTGGCATTTGGCAAAGGAAGACGAGGGGAGATGTTTGGTATAAATCCGGTGTGCGAAATGACATTCAAAGCGACAATAATTACATATGCACCACTGAAAGTGATTTGATGAGTCAACGACTAGTAAAAGTTTGTGGTTCTTTCACTGATCAATGACTTTAAATTAAGTGCCCGTTTGTCATTTGACACTCTGTGCTTTTAAAATAGTTTTTAAATTATATTTAGTATGAAAATGTTAAATTAATATTTTTAGATATTTTGTTGATAATATTAATAACTTAATATTAAAAATAAGAGAAATTATGAAAAAAAAATATTTTAATGTTTTTCCAATTAAAAAATAATTTAAAAAAACACCTGCATTCTACATGTTATTCTACATGTTTAGTATTATAATAATTATTATTTTTTTTAACACCTGCATTCTACATGTTATTCTACATTTTTAGTATTATAATAATAATTATTTTTTAAAATTTTTTTGGTTAAAGATATATTAAAATTATTTTTTTATTTTTTTAAAATTATCTTTATATCATTATTTTTAGAATGCTCTTAAAATATAAAAAATTATTTTTAAAAAATTATTTTAGAAATAAAAACACAAAAGTGAATGATTTCACAGAGGAACTAGCACAGAAGAGCACTTTGGTTTTGGGTCCACGAGGCATGAGCAAATGGTGAGGATGATGATAAGCATGCCATTGTATATACAGCCCACGACAATTTAAATATGATTTTTTTTTGTGATGGAAAATTTAATTACTCGCTGAAATGTAGAAAAGAAAGTTAATTTGACGGATATAAAAAGAGGTGTTTATTTAAATAACTTGTCTTTGAGTGGACTTGGAAAGTGAATGATACTATGAGATCATAAAAGTTTTTAAAAAATCTACATGATAATTTCCAAGAATTTTCTCTTAAAAAAATTCCTTTTATTTAAATTTAAAAACCCTTTGAGACACAAGATGTATAATAACTTTTATAAAATATTTGTTATTGTTCATATCATTGTATTGTTGTATTTCTTGAACTTATTTTATCTTTTAAAATATAAGTTCTTTAAATAAATATTATTTATCAAGACTAACATGATAAGAATATTCATTGTAAAAATGGATAATAAAAATTTATAGTAAAAAAAAAACAAATGCTAATATCTTCATAGTTCTTATTTTTTTCTCAATCATTTAAAAAACTATTTAATTAATTAAATAACTTCTGTTTTTTGTACTCACTCTATATATAATTACGTTTTAAATTTTAATTTTATAAAAGCTAAAATAACATACTTTTTATTTATTTTATATTTAAAAATTTATCTCAGATATTTTTTAAAAAATATCACAACTAAAAATATTAAAAAAAAAACTAAAACAAGACAAGACAAAACAAGCACTAAGCCAAAGTGGATCACACGGATAATAGAGGAAAAGCCCATGGTTTCCTCGCACTATCATGGATTAGGTTGTTAAAGGTAACAACGTTTGTAAAGGAGAGAGTACTTGTGTTTTTTACAGTCACCCCTCTGATTCTGTTCTTTGTTGACTGAGGTTGATAGCTAATTAACCAAGCTGCTCTGATTACCTAGTAATTACGACAGCAGTGTGAATTCTCAAGGGATAATTCTGTAGTTCTTGAGATGTTAAGGGGTAGTTTTGTAATGAGCCGGTACACAGATGGGTTCCTTGGTCAACACATGGATTAGTGTGGTGACGTGAAACATGCACGAGGCAGCGACTGGGAAGGAAGGAAGGTTCATGCATTGGGGTTTCCTTTACTCAATGGTTTTGTTTGATTCGTTGTTCAATGTTGACTATTCTTGTTTAAGTCTTCGGTCAAACCTCCGAAATTAAAAACCATTATATTGCTTTTGGCTGTATCTATTTTCTATTTTCTACTTGAGTTGGGCTGGAGGGATGCAGTGTTCCACTCTCTTTAATGGTGGTGGTGGCGGCCATGTCTTGGACCGTATGTTATTTCTTAATGAATGAAGGAAAGAACATGTGGGCATTCTATGGGAACAATATTTTATCACTGTATAGAGTATTCATGGGTGCAATTCTTTTTAATTTTTCCAAGGTAGGTTTTCTATGTCTAAGCTAGAAAATCTATTTTAAACATTCTAGATTGTTCTCTCACTGAATTAGTGAAAGCATGGACCCACTAATTAAAGAATCGAAATTAATAGCAATGAAATTTGATTGCTTGAAGCTCTACAACTACCATGCCCGATTCTATGTATTTTCAAATAAAAATTAGCTTATATATGATAGTCTGAGCCCATAAAACTTTTTTTTAAACTTACTTTCTAAATCGATTAAATTTAGATTTATAAGTTACCATGCCCGATTCTATGTATTTTCAAAAAAAAATTAGCTTATTAAAGGATATAATTGGATGTGTTATACCACTGATTTTGTTAAGTATAAAAGTATATGCTAGCCAGTTTTAAAGGATATAATTTAATTAGTTAAATTCTAAATTTATATTCTAATTTTAAAAACCTTAAAATTAGAAATTTAAAATTATTTAAACATGTAAAATTAATTAATAGCAAACTCTGAATATAAAATTAGAGTCGCAAATGCCTGACAGTAGCCTTGCCCGGCCCACAGAAACATCTCAAGTCAAATAAATCTCCCAGACTATTGAATGCTAGAGCTGTTGAAGTAGAAAGTGGCACATGCAAGCTGGTTTTTGCTCTTGAATCTAAGAGTTCAAATTTAGCTAGAAGTAATACGACATCTATATTGATCTGAAGTAATCTAAAATCATGCGCCTGATTATACGCACACCAGTTCATGTTTCTTGTCTACATATATATGTCACAGTTTTTTTTTTTTTATATATATAATATTGTTTGTGGTTTTTTGCTGGATCACTTTGTCAGTCTAATAATAATAATAATTCTAATAATAGTCGGTAGTCACCTTAATAAAATAAAATAAAATGGAACAGTCATCATTCAGCATGTTAAACCAGAGGGGAATTCCCCAATAATTAATAGAAATTTAAAATCCTATACCCTTGCTATATAGATGTCTGCGTGTGGTTTAAGGCACTTCATTTTCACTACAAAAAGCTTAAATCATTGAATGTAGATCCATAAAGTCAGCTTCACATGCTGTGTGTTTTTCCAACGACGTTTTTTAAAGGGTTGGTTTGTGGTTAAATATGTTTTTTTTCATTTAAATTTTGACTTAATATCCATCAGAATTTATTAATTTTTTCAGAATATAAGAGGATGCACTTTAAACTTATGGTAAGGCCTATAAATCTTGACAGCAGGGAAATAATTTACCTTTAAATTGTGTTCCAGTATTGATGTTGTTTGTACACGCTATATTAACTTATAAACCTTGTTTGGATTGCCATTTGTCTTCCAAAATATTATTGACAAACCTCAAATTATTCCTCGTAAACTGATTTTCAAAATGGACCCAAACTATTGAACTTTTCAATTGAATCCCTAATGTATCATGCATATTTTAATAGGACTCCGTTTATGAATTCTTCTTCTTCTTTTTTAACAGAAAACATTCAGTTTTCCTCCAAAAAGCCTATTTATTGTGATTTACATGAAACCATGAACAATATAGACGGGACTCAATTGTGGACTGCCTAATATTTTAGGGACCCAACTGAGAAGAATGATAGTTTAGAGACTAATATGAGACTTGCCAAAACATTTTCATGTCTAATTTTTTTGTTTGTTTTCAATAAACAACATTTAGAGTATTTTTGAACCAATGTCGATCATATCTATTATAATACTATCATTAAAATAATATGGTAAAATTAGCTAGCTAGAAGGTTAATTGGATTGTGGGTGTTGCCCTAACCTCTAGGTAAACGAAGGCTTTATTAAGGGTTATGCTGGTGGATGAGTAAAGCTCCAAGCTTTTTTTAACTTGTAGATGGTAGGTAAGCTGATTATTTGATCAACTTTAGTCATATTCTGCCTCACCAAAGAAAGAAAATATATTTTGATTGCTTTAGAAAACAGAATGTGAACATAGAAAATGGAAAAAAAAAGAAAAAGAAGACTTGGAACTCACCACTCCCATCTAATTTCTTTCTTTCTTTATAGAAGATAGTGATATTTAGCTTGCCTAATTTCTATGACTTTTAGGAATTTTTTTTTATTTTAAAAGTGTTTTTGAAAAAAATTAATTTTTTTATTAATTTTAAATAAATATATTTTTAGTATTTTTAAATTATTTTGATATGTTGATGTTAAAAATAATTTTTTTAAAATAAAAAAAATATTATTAATATATATTTTTATATGAAAAATTATTTTAAAAGTTAATAGAATAGAAGAGGGAAAATTGCAGTACAAATTTTCAAAAGCTAAACACATTTTTTCTTTGTTGCGGGCTGGGTCCGTTCTCTGATGCACATCAACCGCACCATACACGAAGTCAATATTCAACATAGACAAGAATTGCTCCCAAGTCCCATCATGATTTTTCGCCTTTGAGACAAAGCAATGGAAGTGCATAGGTGAAACACGTTCGGATGATGTCATAATTATTTCTGTGTTTAAAAGTTTTTTATTTAAAAATATATTAAAAATAAAAATAATCTAAAAGTATTCAAAAATAATTTTAAATAAATAAAAATGATAAAATATTTTTAAAGTAAAATAAACAGGCTCGGAGACCCTGACACTCCTTGAATGGCCGCACTGCCTGTAGTATGGACACCGGGAAACCAACCAATTTAAAAAAACTGGAGGCCCAATCACTTGATGCTTCGCCGTTTTATCTTTTCCACAACAATGTACATCTCCTTGGTTTTCAAAGCTTGTTTATCTTGTAGGTTGATAGATTTAGTAGGCTTGTAAAAATAAACTTATAATAATAGACTTGTAAAAATAAACTTGAAACGAGTTAACTTGTAGTTTTTATTGTAATTTGGTAAGCTTGTAGTTTTTATTATAAAAAAACTTAGAAATATAATTTTTTTTTATCAAGAATCTTACTTGCATCAAGAATAGCTTTATAATTAATTATTATTACTTGCATCAAGAATAGCTTTATAATTATTTTTTTTTTATTTGAGGCATCCCTAAAAAAAGAACACAAAACATATATAATTCAATTACTTGCCACTTTCACATTTAGAACTCACGGGTTAATTTTGTATAAAAGATTTATGGGGCATTTATTGGCGACAAACTTGATTCAGGCCTAGCTCACGACTCACGACCCATGACTAAAATCCATTGAACAACTGCAGCACCGAAAAGGGATCACTCTTTATACTGGAAGGGCTTGGAGGCACGGAGACCGTGACCCATACCCTGGATGGCACCGCTCGCTGCAGCTATGGACACAAGGAAGCAGACCAGGTTCAAAAGCTGAAGGGCCAACCCCCTTATGCTTAGCCTTTTAATCTTATTCTGGGCAATGTGCATCTCCACAGGGAAATAGACTGTCATGGGCCCATATGAAATTGCCCCAAGAAGTGCGAGTATTTCATTGAAGAAAGGCAATGCCATTGCAAGCAAAGTTGCAACCACGACAAAGGTTGTTCTCCCAGTCAGCCTTAAGAAGTTGATGCTATAATTTAACTTTTTGCTGCCAATTCTTAGTGGGTATTCAGTGTTTACAAATTCAGAATCGGGCCACCTCATGCTAGCCCACGACTCAAATGTACTGAATATAGGCTGGGCGAGTACCTGTCAATTGAGAGATTCTTTATCAAAACATGCAATTAAATTGATATGCACGAATGGGATCTTAGGACATGAGGAGGCACCTGGTATGCACCCACGAGGTGCACCACTATGCAGACATTGGCCAAGTCTATCAGCCAGAAAGGCTCGTAAAATCCAAAGCCAGTTAGCATGTTCCCTGGTGCTTTGTTCCCAAATGCAGCATAACCAAAGCAACCACACATCAAATAAAAGGTTGTTGAAGTTAATATAGCTATCATGTTGGCCTTCTTCATTACTTTATTTTCTGGTGGTGATGACCTTAGTGTGTCCTGACAATTCACAGTAAATGCAGTGTCAAAAGGGTTCAGTGCTCCGTAGAGCTCAATTGGAAACCACGCAAACTCCTTTTATGATTTGTTCATACAAAACATAGCACAAAAATGGTCGATTAATACTTATTATTTGTCAATTTAGCTTACATGTGAAAGAAACGAGGTAATTTAGCCTTGCTATTTAACATTCAGTCACGCATCCAGATTATGGAAAAGCAAATTGGTCAAAGACCCTTGAGCTTTTAGTCAAACCCAACTCAGCCCCTAACCTTTTGTTTTTCTGATTTTAGTCCCTAAAGTTGACCACCTCCATTAAAAATAGATGGCTATTTTGATAGGTTAAAAACACAACTGACATGGCTGTAAAATTAATATTATCATTGTTGACTACGCTCTTAACTTTTGTTTCAGGCACTCAGAAATGTTGTTCTCGAAATCTTACTTGAATTTCAATCAAAATGACAGAATACGCGCAAGCGAATGCCATATCACCGATTGCTCTAAATATTGTCCATATTTTTTCTGCTGCTGTTACATCTACTCCAACTTCTACTCCTGTAAGTGTTGTTCTATGCCCATGCCCTGTTTCAGAAGGAAAGAAAAAACATCATTTTAATACTACCTGAGAAAAAAAAAGAAGGTGAACTGACTTGAAGGAATAGAGGAAAACTACCTGAGATGACCTTGGCAAATGCCAGTCCTAGTCCAATTGATGAATAAGCAAAAGACATGATGGCAGCGACGATTGAGAGCCATGAAAGCTTGTGGAAATTTGGGATTTGAGACACCAAGATTTCAGTAATCCCAAGTCCAATCATGTACTTGTTGTTGGAAAACTTGCATGGAGCTCCATGGCCTCTCTTGTGGAAGCAATTTGATTTTCTTATAGCCCTAGAACAATATCCATCATCTTTATACAAATATGCACACTTAACTTTATAGATTATAGCCAGCAACACTAACATATTCATCAATCATACTATAATAATAATAATAATAAATATTGTTGTATATATATTTTTTTAAATAAAGGGCCATTTCACTGCGTTCGTGCATACGCTCACAGATTGTGATTTCTGTACACTATTTTATATGTAAATCTTTGCTCACATCATTATATATCATTATATATGTTAAAAAAAAATGTTTACTTACACCATGCTAACAGATGCAGTAATCGTGTAGCCAATTGTTGCCCCACTAAGAATGAGAAATTGGAACAGCCCACAAATCTTGCGCATGTTTTCACCTGTTTATTGAAATAAATAGTCATATAAGACTTAATGACTTTTACATAAAGTTGAAGTTGTGCCTTTAATTATACTCTGCCAAAAACATACCCAAATAGGCATTGACAGCGGCCATGCATGTGTAATTTCTCTTGCCAGATGCAGACTTTGGAAATCTATAACAATCTGCTAAGAGACTAGAGGTGTAATATGCAATGACTGAAAAGGTTAAGAGAATGCCTATGCCAGCGATCCATCCAAGCTGGGCCATGCCCCAGGTTAGTGAGAGAACCCCGGAGCCTATAATTGCTGTTATTATATGTGCACTTGCCGTCCACACAGTCCCTGCATTTCACACACGTTGGAGTCATTGAATTTATGTTTTAGCTAGAATATTTTGACTATAGTTCTAAAACACGAGCCGTTCTAATGGGGCCTGTTCTGTGCTTGATGGACCCGAGGATCGAGTTTAAAAAAGTTAACTCGAAGTAATTTGGTTTGATTTTGTCAGCTTGTGGGGTAATTTATAATCTTATTAAAATCTAGTTTGATTTTTTTAAATAAAATAATTTAATTAAAAAAATAAAATAAATTAACATACCTAACGAGTTGGGTAATGAAATAAATTTGCTTTACTTTACCCTGTGCTTTTCTCTAAAAAGGGGAGAAGATCTTGGGCAATTAAAATGGGGTATCAAATAACATGACGGGAGAAGATTTTGTGTTAGGTGCTAGTTGTACCTTTTTGACATCTTCTCCGCGAAACAAAAACATGCACTACCTATGGTTAATGGTTAAGGTTAACTGATAAGAACTCGGGATCATAGGTTTTTTTTTTTTATGATCTCAGGTTTAAATTTTTGATTGTTTATATGATGATCATTAGAGACTTACATAATCGTTAACTTCAAGGCTCGTGGGATTAGTCGTGGTGCGTGCAAGCTGGCCTGGACACCCACGTTAATTTAAAAAAAAAACATGCACTAAACAACCATCTAGGTGATGGTCAAGTGGTAAAGATTTGAGATTAAGGGGTTTGCTCCTTCTATGGTCTCAGGTTCGAGTCCTTGATTGCTCATATGATGATCAATGAAGACTTACATGGTTGTTAATTTTAGGGCCCGTGAGATTACCCAGCTAAGTACCATAACGGCCTGCATCAATTCGTCTTCTCCGCGAAACAAAAACATGCACTAGGCAAATGTATTAAGACGACTCCAGTTAAGTACCATGACGCACTGCATCAATTTGAGCTCCACAGACAAATGTCTTAAAACCTTTCCTAAAGCTACTTTTAATTATTCAATGCTTTATATATTGTTTTTTTTATGAATAAATTTTATATGATGCATGCATTATATGCAAAAAATAAAGGGTGTGGAGTCGGTTTAACTATTCAAGGAACCATATTAATATATATTTTTAATTATTTATATTTTTAAACAAATAGGACGACAAAAATAATTTGTCCCGTGCACCAAGCTCTTTTTATACCTTTTCTCTTTTTTAATTAGAAAATAACTCTGAGATCTATCCCACAGATTAAATGAACTTATTAGGCATCGGATAAGCATGGAAATTAAGAGCAACATATTTGAAAAGCAATAAACGATGCGTTCCATGCATGTAAATGCTACTCTGTAACCACCTTTTTAATTAAAAAGCTGTGCTAGCTGTCAAAACGTACTTTTCCCTATCTTTTCCATTTTGAGAAACTGATTATTTGCTAATAAAATAATATTTTTGTAATAAAGTGACTTATTGGGTTGGTAATACTGTATTCTATTATTGTTATTATTTTGATTAGAGGATGAAAAATATGTTTATTGGAACTGTTTTCACGTTAATTCAAATGACGACCTTTGAGAAAACATTACATATATATATATATATATATATGTTTGCATTCACTGTCAAAAAATAATTTAAAAACTTTTAATTTTTTTAATTATTTTTTATGTTTTTAAATAATTTTGATATACTGATATCAAAAATAAATTTTAAAAAATTTTAAAAAATTATTATTTTAATATATTTCAAAATAAATATAAATATAGTTGTAAAAAATAATTACTATACTACCTCAATTTATATTTTCTATTTTCCTTGTGGAGAAATCTATTTTCTTTCTAAAAAAAAACTGTTTCATCAATAATTAATAAGTTGAAGAACAAAGAATCCCAGTCTCCAATTATTTTCTCTCTTAAATAGAAATGAGTTGTGTGCATTGAATAAATTAAAACGGAGAAAACTTCAAGGCAGCTGTTATCAAACTAATAAATATGCATGGCTTGTCCATTGCATAGTTAATGACATTTGAGAACTACAAGAGGTGGAGTAGGCTACACATGTAATTAGTCACAGCAATCATGCATGACCACAGGACCACATGAAGATTGTGAAATTCAAGAAGTGTAGTTGATTAAGGAGAGAAACATCGAGAGATCGAGTACCTGTTCGTCTTGGTTTGCCATCATCATCCACCTCCCCGTCTGAAATGGTGCGAGGATCGGAACCAGATTCACAAACTGCATGTTGGATCATAAACTCTTGACGGCCTATCGCAGTCCCCATGCCGTTCGCCTCTGGTTTCTCAGGTGAACCTTGAAGAGCAAAAACGAAGAAAAATCTTAGATTGAATCGGCTGTATGAGATTGACAAAGCAAAAATATCTGTGTCTTTCTTGCTCACTATCTCCAGATTCTAGACAACGAAGAAGCCTATAATTACTACTTCTCAGTCAACTTCTTGTGTGTGTGTGTGTAGATATATATATATATATATAGCTAGTAGCGTATCTCTTAACTTTAGTTTCTCTTTGTGGAGCCGCCACGTTGATACAGCACCAGGCGCAGCGAGGTGTCAACCGCACTTTGAAAAATATGTCAATCCCAAAGAATATATACATAATACATAAATTAATTACTTGCCACTTTCAAGTTTAATTATTAACACTAATTTTGAAGAAGAATATCTTGCATTGTGGATTTGAGTTGTACATGATACAACGTGATTAAATTAATAGCAGGGATGCTGGCTATATATCTATAGCAGAGATGCTAGCTATGTATCTATACGTACCTTTTATAATCTTTTTAGTTTTACGAGAATTTTTAATATATTTTATTTAGAAATGTATAGAAATAATATTTTTTATTTTTAATATCAATATATTAAATATATAAAAATATTAATTAAAAATAAAAAATAAAAATTTTAATTTTGTTTATAAATATCCTTGAGATGCAAAATAAATAAGTTTTTAATCCGGTAGACATTACTTTTAAAATTTTTCTACTTTGGTGGTATTCGTTACGAGGTTATTTTTTTTTAAAGTAACCATTATAAGAGAGATTTTAAGGATATATAACTTGGATTTGAATAATATTTCATGTATTCATAAATTAAAGGGTTAAATGTTAGTGAAAATAGGGGAAAATAATTAAATTATTATTAATAATGGGTGAGAAACGGTTAAAAAATAATTTGATATATATTTTAAAAAAATTAAGAAAACTTAAAAATTGTTTGGAGGGTAATAGCAATCCATTCCCGATTAGTATTCTTCTTAACAATTAACCCCTCTAAAAAATACCAAATTAGGATTTATAAATGTAAAACTAAACCCTTTATCAAACACTCCCTGGGGGGGGGGGGGGGGGGGGGGGTGGTTAAATGAAAACTAAACCCCTTTGTCTTAAAATGTTGTGAAAATGAAAAAGTGCTGTGAGTGGAATACGATACCGTGTTGAAGCAAGTGTGCCCAAACATTTCTACAAAGTTTTTCTTTTGTCCTTATAACGTAAGGTATAACATATATACTAGGTTTAATCATATGTAGTCATGCATTAACACTCATGCCCAAATCCTGGCTATGTTCAAAACGAAGAAGCATTTCTTTTCTGCAATCTTGATCCATGTTAGCTAACCATTCCCATACCTGAAAGGCCAGACAACTTTCTGGCCTCTATGAGAGGTGGGTGTTCAATTCTTCCCCTTTTTTAAAGTGTGTGTGCGTGTGCGCGCCTATATACATATTGGCTAAGTAGCCTGGGAGTGGATTCATGTGGAAAGTGAGCTAACGGAACATCTGTGAAATGTGTTTCTCCTTGAAGTAGAATAGGTATGGTGGCTGCATTATAAAGGCAAATCATGAAGAAAAATATGAATTTGCTTTGTGTTTTGGTACTGTGATGTAGAATGATTTTTTGACACCTAGAAATATATTATTATTATTATTATTTTTTGTTTTTGACACCTTGAAGTAAAACATAAACTGTTCTCCATGTTAGTCTTAGCAGCTTCCCCCTAAAATTTATGTGTTTCCCTATCCTTATTGAGTGCTCCATGGTTACAAGCTTTGAATCAGGACACACCAGGCTAGCCCAGGTCTCCAATGCACCGAAAACTGGTTGGGATAATACCTGTCCGTACACAAGCACCCGAATAGATTAAATTAAATTAAAGGGTTAATAACTCAATCTGTTGTTATATAATATAATAATCCTTCAATTTTTCCTCAGGAATCAATTTTATTTTGAAAATATACTAAATTATTAATCTATCATTCTAAAAGATTTTCAAACCAAATTATTGAGATTTTTCATGTAATTTATACATGATTATTTTTTAATATTCTCAAATTGCAAACCAGATAAATGAAAGGTTTTCACATGCAATTCACGTGATTAATTTCTGTGACTTATCCTGAAAATATTGCAAAAAATATAGATTATAAACTTAATTTATATTCAATGATAAAAGTGGCTCAATTAGATCGGATAATTATCTTATTATATAAAGATGAATTAAGTCATTAATTAATCCCAAATTAAATTAGGGAAAACAAAAAAAATTAAAAATTGTCTCCATAGATGATTGACTAACTTAAAGATATTCTTCATTCCAAAGCATTAAAAGGGTTCGGACAAGTTCAAGCCCGACTCTGAAGGATAGAAAAGGAGGGTATAAAGTGAAAATAAGTCCGGTGACTTCATCATTAACCCTTTCGGTATGTCAAGCTAGATTGAAATAGGAACATTTTCCTGATCAAAGCAGTACTGTTAAATTTCTAACAGAATTGAGAGGGTCCGAAGTCAAGTTTCTTAGGGTAATGGGATTAGAACGCCATGTCCAAAGATCAAATGAAAATTCAAACGAGTTGGTGAAATCTAACTGTACCTGATATGCTCCCAGAAGATGCACCACAGTGAAAATATTAGCAAAGTCAATTAACCAGAAAGGCTCGTAAAAGCCGAAGCCAGTCAGCATGTTGCCAGGTGCATGGTTTCCCATTGCAGCATAGCCAAGGCAACCACACATCATGTAGAAAGCTGTTGATGTCAAGATAGCTATCGTGTTGGCCTTCTTCATCACCTTGTTCTCAGGTGGTGAAGACTTCAGTGTGTCCTGAAAATTCAAAGAAAATGCACATTTATTGAAATTTTCAAAACTGAAGTTGAGCGTTGCCTTTTCATGCCCCTCTGCCCGATTGGTTTCTTATTGGCATGGATTACGTGATAAATACCAGATATTTACCGTTCATACTAATCAATCTCAATTGCACATTGCTAAATTAATATATCAAATTACAAAACAATCGTACCGGTGAAAATACTGTAGCTAATCACAAGTTTGTAAACATCAGACAACCAGAGATTTTTTATGATCATAGCGAGGCAGGTCGTTTTTTGTTTTTTGATGGTGATCGTACGTAGGTGTCTTACGTGGATTTCAATTAGAATTTCAGCATATGTGCAAGCAAAAACCATATCGCCAACTGCTTTAAACATGGTCCAAACTTTATCAGAAGCAGTTAACTAGTCCACTCCAACTTCCACTCCTGTTAGAATGGTTCTTGCTCCTTGCCCTGTTCAAAATCTCAGCTATTAAATTAAAACTAAGGAAGAATCCAATGTCAAGTGGCATGGATTCAATTAGTGTCAAAATTCTCAAGCAAACTAGCCTGATCAACTTGAAGATTTGAGTTTCTTGGAATGGACCTTGTCATGCATGTTCATGACTCGCAAGAACTGTAAATTAATTACCTGAAACAACCTTGCGAATGACAACCCCATTCCGATTGATGCGTACCCAGAAGACATGATTGCTGCGATAACGGAGATCCAAGACATGAGACTATATATACAATTCGTCAACTTACACCATGCTTATAGAAGTTGTGATGGTATACCCAACTGCCAACCCACCAATGTAAGTCTATGGGACCAGCCCACAAACATTGTACGTTTTTCCTACTGATTTTCAAAGTGATTAGTTATGAATTTGCACCAACAATCAATTAAATGAGTTACAAAATACTGTTTGCATAATGGAATTACCTAGGTTGGCTTTGACAGCTTCCATGTAAAACATTGTACGTTTTCCCTCCTGATTTTTCAAAGTGATTAGTTATGAATTTGCACCAACAATCAACTATGCTCCTATCATCTTTAGTAAACTATAAAGCAACAATAAAAATCAAAATACAAGGGAAGAAACACTTTAATTAATGTCAGAAACATTAATTGTTGTCTACAGTTCCCCATGTTAATTTCATAAAAGCAATATGCAGGTCCATAACACGTCTCAATCTCACAGTACATGCATGATATATACTCTTCTTTTCCTTGACCACACACTGACCCTATTCATGCACCTATCAGGTCTAAATCTACTCCCTCTCTGTAAACATCAACGTGTTATTTGCAAAAAATACCTCTTTTAATAAAAAATGAAGAAATATTAAGCATGATTTCTCCCGTTTATTCATCTGGGTTTACATAAATATCATCTAAATTATCATATATATAAACAATTTTTGCATGCAGAGTTTGATAGAATACAGGCATGATCCAGTGTACAAAAATTGCAAGCTGGCTTGAGTTTTGGCAGATAAATACATGCTTGTGTGTTTGAGAGTGAGAAGAGCGATACCAGTCCTTCTGGGTTTTCCATCGTCATCTACATCAGCAACTTTGCGGGGATACAGGCCAAATTCACATAACTCGTGTTGAAATTCCTGATCTACCAAATTCAACATCTTCTAGTTGCCTAATTAACTTCTCTTATCTTTTCGGAGAGGAACGTTTTCTACAGGAAATTAAATAAACGTACATGCAAAGAAACAAGAAACTATGAATTAAATTTGCATGTAGTTGACTAGTTACCTTAGCAAGTGGTAACCTGGGAGAATATTTTGACTTCAACTTGAAAATGAGACCTCTCTACAGTCTTATTTATAGACATGTTCCCATCTTTCTACACACCTATCTTAATATAAATAAATAAAATGTCCTTTGTCCCACTTTGATATTGGTCTAATAGTTCTCTGTACAAATATTTCAAAATGTATTTCCATATTTCTTAAAACAAAATACATGAAAAACTTTGATTTACTAATTACTCATGAAAGAATAATTTTAAGAATTAATGCACATAAAAATAAATAAAATAAAGAATAATTTTTTGATAAACACTAATCAAAATCTAATTATGGATAAACAAAATGACAGGGGAGTGAGTGTAAGGTGCTTTATATTTTTGTGGCCTAACTATAAAAATCTTGATTTTTTTTTTTGTTTTAAGTAGCCTAACTATAAAAATCTTGATTTTTTTTTGTTTTAAGTAATTTTTTTTATATTTTAATTTTTTTAATTTTTTAATATCAAAAATAAATTTTTATCATCTTTCTAAACTATTTTTCGTCACTTGCATGTAATCATTTAGAAATTGAAAGTCCTGTGAAGAAGAGCTCACAAAGTGCACTTCTCTGTTTTTTAAGGGGATGAGATTGTTTTTCATGATTTCCATCATTCTTTTCAAAGTATTTATTTTTTTAAAAAAAATATTAAATTAATATTTTTTTATAATTTAAAAATATTATATCAAAAATAAAAAAATTATTTTAATTAAAAAGCATTTTTTGATAAGAATTCGCACCGCAATACTAAAAAATAAACAAACCTTAATTAATTAATTAGGTGACAAACTCGTTGACCAGTATTTAATGATGCTTTCGGGACATCGATGCCTGCTAGACTCGGCTTTAGCTTTGAAACCTGGATGGATCTGGACTCTCCCCCCATTGCAGAAGCTACTAACTTTGACTAAAGAAGGATGACTCGTTAGCTTATACCAAGGAGTTACTGCCACTCGGCCAAGGATTCTGTCAGCCTGCAACAGTAAATTTTTGTGTCTTCGAATTTAATTTTTTTTTTCACTTATAATAATAATAATAATTGTAATGGGCTGTGTACAGTCTCCAGAGGCAAATTCATCACAAGAAAGAGCTGTCGTTCCCGTTTTAGGAATATACAATTAAAAAAGTATGTAATTCACTAAAGAGAGTGGACCATTGAGATTATGGTGCTAAAAGCAGATTCTAGGATGACAATCATAGCATAAGGTTAATTAAACTAATAAAATCAATGAAGATGCCAAGAAAAGAAAGGTTGCTGTTCTTCCTGCGGGCTTAAAAATGTAAAGGCCAGAAAGCATTGGATACTGCAGGGATTGCATTATCCTTACCAAGACATTAATCTATAGATGTTGAAACTACAATAGTTTCCCAATTAAAAGAAAAGAAAAGGCAATATTTTATGACAAATATTGACAATTATAATTACCCAAAAAAAAAAAAACTAAACTAAACTAAAAGGTGTAGTAAAGTTAAATCAACATAGCACTGGAAAGAAATCATTGTGAATTGTAAAAGTGTTACACATTGGCTCTTTTTTTTTAATTTATTTTGATTTAAAATAATTAAATATTTGGGGATGGAATCTTGATTTGAGACAAATTCTCATGCTAGACAAAATGCCCCCCTCCCCTTATTTCCGTTCCTTTGATTATTATTATTTTATTTTCAACTTTTTTTTTTAAAATTGATTCTTTTATGTTGAATTCTTTTTAGATTTGATTTGATGATTTGTTTTAATTAGTTTGATGTGAAAATCTTATAATGCCAAGAAAAAATCTTGATGCTTAGTTAATGATGAATTTTTAAAAATAAAATTTAGTTTAATTGATTTAAAATAATTAAAACTTCAAAGATCAAATTTAAACTAAAAACAATTGAATCCTGTTTTTTGCAAGGTTACAAACTAAATTGTATGGCAGGGTAAAAGTAGCAAATGCGTGCAACATGCACACCAGCATGTTAAGTAGCCATTGCACTCTAGCGGTGTGATCGGTGGCCCTCGGTCTCCAAATGTTGCCTTTATTGGTGGCGCTGTAATCGGCAAGACGAGGCCTTCATCTTCCAATGGTTCGTGCTTGTTGAGGAGCAACGATGCCGCTTCGGTCGGCCACTCTTCATTCCCATCTTCCCCTCTCTTTTTTACTCGATTTTAATGCATGCTCTGCTTTGTCAAAAATACTTGGGCAGCTATTAATTTTTCCCCATGTAATATTTGTTTTTTTATTTTTATGATTTAATTTAATTTTATTAATTAATATTAAATTAGTATTTTTTTAGCTAAGACAGTCTTGTTTCATGACAAAGTTTAGAGAATTAACTTAAACGGATTTAAATTATTTTTTAAATATTTTTAATTTTTTTTAATTTAATCTTTTAATATTTTATTAGTTAAGAATTAAATTTTATAATTTTTTATTAAGTTATTTTTATCTAATAATATAGGATGCAGATTTGTTGTGTTTTTTTTTTGTTAATTTTTTTTAATTTCATTTTTCACCGTATGAGATGGTTGAGATTTGAATTTTGTATTTTTTTAATTTTTTTTCTATTTGATAATCTTGTTTTCATAATACATATTATTATAGATTTAATCAGTTTATTCAAGTTGATTTAAATTATTTTTTTAAAAAATTATATATATAATAAATTAAAATAAATTATAAAATTTAATTTCTAAATAATAATACACATATATATATATGTATATATATAAAATTATTATAATTTTATATCTTTACTTGTGAGTTTTATAAATTAACTAGAATATTTAATTTAGATTAATATAATCAATCATTCTCTTAATATTTTAAAAAATATATTATAATATATAATCATCTTTATTTATAAAAGATGTGATCTAATTATAGTACGAAGGTGAGCAAGGGTATTAGGTTTTCCCTTGTATTTGTATCCAACAGTCAATTTGATTTGATTTTATTTCAGATTCAATGAATTTGCCCATATGTTTTCGAATGTAAATCAATCAGGCTAATTACTAAAAACTTTATAAATCAAACATTAATTTTTATTAACGTAGCATTGAGTGGATTCAATCAAAAGAGAGAGAACACAAAAATGATGAAAGAACCCTGAAATCCCAATTGGTCTTCTTCCCCTTCTTTACAAAAACTTAAAACCTTGATTTACCTTTTCTCATCTAATATCTTTCTTTTAATTTAATTTTATTTTTAATCATTTTTGTTCCTCACGAACCATGCACCTATATTTACACTTATCTTCTTCTTCTTCTTTACTGTTTTTTTTTTTTGTTCTTTGTCTCTCCCTTTTAAATGGATTCATATAATTAGACCACATCACTTAAAATTAAACGTATGATTTAGAGAAAATTTAATAATTAATCTCAATTAATTCAAAGTGGATAACATAGGATAAATTGATTGAATTAAAAACACATGGATAAATTTGACTGTCAAAACACACACACAGACACAAAACAAAACATAGGGTGAAGCACACTATTTATAATAAGCAATAAAAACCTGACAACCATAACCCCTTTTCTATTTACGAGAAAGATGTGAAGCCAGATCAGCAGCATCAAGGTTCAAAAGCTTGCTTCCTAAGGTTCGGATTAAGCTACGGCACTGACCATAAACATCGTCAGGAAATTATTTATTCAAGATTGTAATTAGACTAGTTTGGTTACATTGAACAGCGAGCGCCTGTAGCTCAGTGGATAGAGCGTCTGGTTCCTAAGCAGAAAGTCGTAGGTTCGACCCCTACCTGGCGCGGATTTATTTAAGTTTTACTTTTCACCTTCTTTTTATTATTACTATCTTTTAAAGACTGCTAGTCTGCGATGTAAGCTCAACATTTTTGTGAAGTTTGTTCTATTTTCTTTTTAAAAAACTTTCTTGTGAAGTTTGTTCTATTTTCTTTTTAAAAGAATTTTTTTAAAAACTTTCGTTTTTGCTTCTGGCGCTATCCTGCTGGGGATTTTGTACTTCATGGAGGACGCAAAAACATCGATGCAGCTAGTCTTCTTATTTTTTTAGACATTGTGATTCTGTTGCAGATTGGCAATGTAAGCATGCTAGTACTGTTGCTAGTTTTGAAGACTGGGTAAACTTCACCCATACTAAGCTTAGGTAGCTTCTATATCTTGATTTAAACCAGTAATGAAGGTTTCTTGTTTGTTCAAAAGGATTCATCAAGGCAGCTGCAAACTTCGGCGGAGAGTCATCAGGCAGCTCCTAATTTGGAATAAAACACCTATCATCCCTCAGAAAATTTTACATTGCTGCCGTCAGCTTTAAATGGCTTTACCCAGTTGATTGTATTCAATGAGTCTGCTTCAATCTCCAGTTTGCCCACATAGGGTTGGTTCTTTAATTGCTTGACCTTTGCTTCATCTGATTTTAAGATACCTGCAGGGAATAAGAAAATCATGCAAAATCGACCTTGAGAATTGATTAGGAGACAATATCCAGACACAAGTTTTTTAAAAACCATTCTATTGTCACCGGCAGTCCATAAAGCGGCATAGTCTAGCTCCCCATGTAGAGGACAATCATCTGATAGCCCTCTCTGCAGACCTGTCAAATTTATAAAACAGCAAGGGACTGACAGAACTTTTATAATTAGGATGATTTGAACTTAATTGATGCATTTTGAACCGTTAGAAGTAGAACAGGAAGATTGGAAATTTTGATTTTTAATACTTTAGATGGTTATTTTTTTGACAACTGAGCCTGCTTTGATTTAAAAAGACTTGTAAAAGAGAGATGGGTAGAGATTGACATAAAAAAATGGATTTTACTCAATTGCTTAGGAGTTCAGAAGCTTGCAGGAAAAGAAAACAGATCAGATAGAGAGATTAAATTCAATGCAAGAGTCTTGTCTGTGACAGAATGGAGGAAAAAATAGAGAGAAACCTTTCTCTGTTTTTCAATACTTCATTTACATGAATAAGGGAATATATATAACAGATTTTTCCATAATGTAAATAACGTAAACTTCCAATTATGGCTATACATTTATGAGTTTAATTCACTAATGAATATATTGCTGATCTTCCTCCTTTGATCTCGCAGAGGACAACTCATGCCAACACTCCCATATATATCTCGGCATACGCAGAGGACAACTCATGCCAACACTCCCCCTCAAGTTGGTGCATATATATCTCATATGCCTAACTTGCCAAGTGAGTTGTAGAAGCTTCTACTATATACAACTTTTGTAAATATGTCTGCCAACTGATCTTCAGATTTAACAAACAGAAAACAAATTATCTTGGCCTCAAGATTTTGTTTGATGAAGTGTCGGTCTACTTCCACATGTTTGGTCTGATCATGCTGGACTGGATTGTGAGAGATATCAATTGCAGCTTTGTTATCACAAAATAGATTCATTTCTCTCTTAGGAGTAAGACCAATTTCAGTTAATAGCCTTCGGAGCCAAAGAAGTTCACAAAGACCTTTAGGCATCCCACAAAACTCAACTTCAGCACTTAATAATGCTACCACCTTTTGCTTCTTACTTCTCCAAGTAACTAGGTTTCCTCCAACCAATGTGAAATAACCTGAAGTTGATTTTCTATCAGAAATATTTCCTGCCCAGTCAGCATCTGTGTAGCCTTCCACTTATAAGTGATTGTTTCTTGTAAACATAAGCCCTTTTCCAAGAGAGAACTTTAGGTATCTGAGAATCTGAATGCATTCATATGATCTTCACTCGGACAGTGCATGAATTGGCTTACCACACTTAATACATAAGCGATGTACGGCCATGTATGAGAGAGATAAATCAATTTTCCTACTATTCTCTGATACCTTCCTTTATCTGTTGGCACCTGGTATGAGTATTCTCCTAGTCTGTGATTTTGAATCATCGGTGTATCTGCAGGCTTACAATCCAGTAATCCTACCTCTGATAATAAATCCAGGATATATTTTCATTGGGAAAGGAATATACTGTGTTTTGACCTAGCAACTTCAATTCTCAAAAAATATTTGAGTCCTCCTAGATTTTTCATCTCAAATTCTGTGGCCAATTGCTCTTGAAGTCTTGCTATTTCCTCTGAGTCATCTCCTGTAATGATCATATCATCTATATATGCTATCAAAGCTGTTACCTTACCCCGGTGATGTTTTAAGAATAAAGTATGATCCGAGTTGCTTTGTTGGAAGCCATATTTCCTCATTGCTGAGTTTAAGCGCCCAAACCATGCTCTAGGAGACTGCTTCAGGCCATATAAAGTTCTTTGTAGTTTGCACACGATCTTAGCTTCAGAGTTTGCCATATATCCTGGAGGAACATCCATGTAGATTTCTTCTTCAAGATCTCCATGTAAAAACATGTTTTTAACATCAAACTGGTGTAATGGCTAATCAAGATTTGCTGCGAGAGATAGTAGAACTCTGACATTACTCAATTTTGCAACAGGTGAGAATGTTTCTTGATAATCTATACTAGAGGTTTGCGTATAGCCCTTTGCCACTATTGCTGCGAGAGATAGTAGAACTCTGACAGTACTCAATTTTGCAATAGGTGAGAATGTTTCTTGATAATCTATGCTAGAGGTTTGCGTATAGCCTTTTGCCACCAGCCTTGCTTTGTACCTTTCAACTGACCCATCGGCTTTGTACTTGATGGAGAATACCCACTTACATCCCACTGTTTTTTAACCTTCTGATAGAGAAATAAGAGTCCACGTTTTATTTTTTAGTAAAGCTTCCATTTCCTCCTTCATAGCTTCGATCCACCTGGAGTCATCCAACGCATCGTCAACACTCATGGGAATATAATGTGAGGAGAGTTCATTCACAAAATTCTTGAGAGGTTCAGACAGTTTCTTTATCGAAACATAATTGGCAATTGGATATCTTGATCTTTGATCCTCTAGTTCTGGAGAATATCTGTTTGGTGGTTTTCCTCGATTTTGCCTGAAAGGTAACTCATAGCCAACAAGGGTATCCATATAATCATGAATGTGAGGTGGGATAGGAGAGCTTACCTCAATGATATTCTCAGGAGATGGGTCATTGGATACTGAAGAGTGGGGGGTATTATTACTGCTTCTGGAGATGTTACTTCAGCTTCCAGAGATATCAACTCTTGATTAGATTCCTGATTGATAATAGGCTGAGTTGTATTCAGGGTCGTATCAGTGTCTTTGAACCAGTCAAATGTCAACCAATTCATTTCTTCTACTTGTGTCTCCTCCTGAAGAGAAGAATTGGATGTAGCAGGAGAGTAGAAAGTATCAGATTCAAGGAACGAGACATCCATAGTCACATATATGTGCCTAGTAACTTGGTTATAGCATCAGTACCCCTTTTGGTGTGTAGCATATCCCAAAAAAGGACAACGAATGGCACAAGGATCAAGTTTCATGCATTGATTCTTGTGGAGGTGAACATATGCAACACAACCAAAGATGTGTGGTGGAAGCATCAATATTGTGGGTAATGACACATACGTTGACAAGAATTGTAGCGAAGTCTTAAACTCAAGAACTTTTGAAGGCATGCGATTAATGAGATAGACAACCGTGGCAACAACATCACCCCAATAGTGGTTAGGTACATGAGCTCCAAGTAACAGAGCTCGAACAGTTTCAAGAATGTGACGATTCTTACGTTCTGCAATACCATTTTGTTGTGGAGTTTGGGGGCATGAGGTCTCACGAATTAGTCCATAGTGGTGGAAATAATTACGAAACTGTTGATTCACATACTCGCCACCATTGTTTAATCGAAGTGTTTGGAGCTTAGCTGCGAACTGAGTCTGAATCATTCTATGAAATGATTTAAATACATGAAAAACCTTATTTTTATGTTTCAACAGATAAATCCAAGTCATCTGAGTACAGTCATCAATAAATATCACAAACCAACGAAAACCAGACAGAGTAGATTTTGGGGAAAGACCCCATATGTCAGAGTGAATCAAAGCAAAATAAATATCACTCTTATTCCTCCTTAATGGATAACTCGATGACTTTTAGCTAAAATACATGTCTCACATTTAATATCCAAATTTGACAAACCCAGAAATAAATCAGGAAACACATGTTGCAAATAACCAAACGATGGGTGGCCTAACTGATGGTGCCAGACCAAAATTTGTTTCATTTTGAGGTCGCTTGAATGATGCATGTGATGTGATCGTCCAATACTGATATCTTCCATATAATAGAGACCCCTTCTCTCAGTACCACGCCCAATAATATCCCTGGTGAGAATATCCTGAATAAGGCAAAACATAAGGTAAATGAGCACAACACAGTTCAAGGCTTTAGTAATCTGACTCACGGACAATAGCTTGTGAGATAAAGAAGGCACAAGTAATGTATGAGACAATGATAGGGCTGGTGATATCATTACTGTCCCAGCAAATATTACCAAAGAAATGTCTCCATTAGCATTTGCAATGCTAGTTCGCCTTAGAGGGGATTGCTGGGAGAAATCACAGGCATCAAAAGTCATGTGGTCTGTTGCTCCTGAATCAAGTATCCAGTCATTGCAGTCAGCTTTCTGATTAGAACCAAGTAGAGCATTACCTGAGTGTGGGTCTGCTGCAGCCACTGCAGCTTGTCCAGTAGTACCACCAATGATTTTAGCCGCTGGAATAAGGGACAGATGTTGTTCTGCTGCTATTGCCACTGCAGCCTGTCCTATGTTGCCACCATTTCCATCACAGCGCTTTCGAGCCTGAAGCTCATGCCACCAGTCAGGATATCCATGAAGTTTGAAACAGGTCTCATGAGTATGTTTTACTCCCCCACAGTGAGAGCATTTAGTGCCATCAGAGGTGGCTTGGGATTTAGAGTTGGAAACAGATTTGCCACCATGAAAAGAAAGAGAATGTGAGCTGTGTTTGAAACTTTTGGACGCCAAGCCTGCTCCAGGTAGATCATTAATGCCTGTGGTCATCATTGCTTGACAAAGAGCTTCCCTCCTAACATGTGCATAGGCTTGCTATACTGTTGGGCATGGTTTTATCTGCAAAACATCACACCTGATATGATCTAAATGGTCATCAAGACCATCCAAGAATACATATACTCGTTCTTCTTGAATAAGAGAATTGTAATGTTGAATATTTGTTGGGCATTCCATCGGGTTTGGACGACAAAAGTCGATTTCGCGCTAGAGACCTTGGAGTTCGTTATAGAACTTTTCCAGTGAACCACCAGCTTGTTTAAGGCGTGCCACACGTCGCCGGAGGTCATACACCTGGGAGGTGTCACTGCCATCAAAGTATGTAGTAGCAATTGCATCCCACACCAATTTAGTTGTAGGGAAGCGGATGAAATTACTGATAAGAGAGGGATGCATGGAATTTATCAGCCACCCTTTAACCATTGCGTTGTCAGTACGCCATCGTCGAAAAGTAGAATCTGTTTGAGGAGGTTGAGATAGGTCGTCATTTATATATCCCAGTTTGTCCTTACCTGAGATATATATTTCAACCACCTGGGACCAAAGTGCATAGTTGGTGCCATCCAACTTGATGCCGATTGGTGCAGTTGCACCATCAGAAGTCTGGGTTGGGGCTGAAGTTTTGTTCAAAACTTCAGTCATTTTCATAGTTAATTCGGCTAGGATGGAGGAAGATAGAGATTCCTCGGTTTGGGGTTCAGTATCAACCATGGAAGGAGATAAGAAGGATTGGTAGGATATTAAAAAGGATCGGTATGCTCTGATACCATGACAGAATGGAGAAAAAAATAGAGAGAAACCTTTCTCTGTTTTTCAATACTTTATTTACATGAATAAGGGAATATATATAATAGATTGTTCCCACGTAAATAACGTAAACTTCCAATTATGGCTATATATTTATGGGTTTAATTCACTAATGAATATATTGCTGATCTTCCTCCTTTAATCTCGTAGAGGACAACTCAAGCCAACAATTTGTACCACATTGCTATTACTCTATAATTGGGTTAGCGAATAAGTGATTTAGCTCAATGTCATTAGTGAATGGAACCACACAAGTTCTTTGAATTCTCTGTACAAGAATACTAGCTGATTTTCTATTGCTTCCTCCATTATCCCCGTGAGTTCTTGAACATGCAAATTACAGCGAAATCAATTGCATCGAGCTCTAGCTTTAGATCGTCAATTTCTTCTGCTTGGTATGGATAGCGGATGCAGGACAAGATCTCGTACATTTCATGCCAAAGCATGAAGCAAAACAGAAGCCCACAAAACTTCTTGCAGATTTTTTGTGCTCTGATTGACGTCAATCATCAAGCATCCTTAGCTCTGAACCCAAATTGTGAGTGTTCAACTGAAGACTGCAATGGGAAGATCCCAAATGCTTGTTAGTGCTGGCACAAGAGGGAATTGTTTCACCATGTTCGGAAGAAATTTCTGAATTTATTGATTGTAGAGCCTGTTGATCTCTGACATATAAATAGGCTATGTAGACTATTATATATATTAATAAATTATAGCCGGCATGAATGTACATACTAAAGAGTACGAAGACTTTTTCAATAGTTCTTCTAATTTATATGGATCCAAGCTCACTTCAAGATTTTTGCGTGGCAGATGCAGATGGTAATGGCATGTAAACGAGTGAGATAAGTTCATCCTTCACCTCTCCATTTATGAATTTCGAAATTTCTAGAACCTCATTTCAGAAATTTAATTTTGCTGCAAAATGTTGCTCGCTAGACAGGTTCCGTATGCTTGGTATTGCTTTTGCACGCATTGATTATGCATCACGGGGTAGTAACCCTCCTCAACACACACCCTCGTGCCTCCAAAATCCTGACCGTCCTTGACGGTTGTCTTGAAGTTGGATTTGTTACATCTAACCCGTCTCATTAGCGGGGCCTTGCAAAAGGGTGCTGTGCTTGTATTCATGGGCGGAGGCATGTATGGGTTTGGATTGTTTATAGTAAAGATTTTATTAATATTTTTTTATTAGTTTTATATAAAAAAATTTATAATTTTCAATTAAAATATCAAAAATTTCTAAAACTTTACATGGAGTTTAATAGTTTAGCTTGGATTAAAATTTTAGATTTTTTGAAAAAATTCAGAAATTTGATAAAAAAAAAATCATAATTTGACTAGTTTTATATTATTTTATGTAATTTTTAATCGGACTATTAGATTGAGCTAAAATTTTATAAGGAATCTTAAAATATATTAAATAAAATCTCGTTAAAATTTTAGAATGATCAAATTTTGGTAGTACTAATAAAAAAAACATCAAATAATAATAAAACGACTCATTAAGGGTAAAATAGTTATTTGCCATTAAAAAATAAAATAAAAAAATAGTTCTTTCTTCCTTTTATATGTTGCTAGGCAGAAGTAGAATAGAAAAAGAAAAAAAAAAAAGAAAAGGCAACAAAGAAAGAGAGAAAAGTAAGGGACAAACATAAAAAAATTCAAAAAAAAAAATAAGAGAATAACCTTGTAAACTTACAAAGTTTAACTTATAAAATATGAGGAAGAATCAAGTGAAAGAAAGAGAAATTGAGAAAGAGAAAAAAATTAATTATTTTATTTTTTAATTAACAAAAAAATATTATTTTATCCTAGTTAATGGGTTATTACACTATCGATTAAGATTTGATTATAAATGAATTATATTTCACAAAATATCGAAAGATGTAACTTTAATAATAAATTTATTTTACTTTTATTTTAATTTTATATACTTTTAAATTTATTTTTTAATATTTAAATAATATATTTAAATTAAAACTTTACTATTAACTTTAAAAATTTATATATATTAATTGATAATTTATTTTAAAAAAATTATATATTTATTTAATAGGACAGACAGGAAAAATTCTTGTCTTCTTGTCTCCGCCCTAGCTTGTATTCCCAATCAATCTTGCTCATTTCCAAAGAAATGCAGGACACGGCAATGCTGTTGCTCTTGCTGCCTTGTGCAGGCAAAACCCAGGTGTCGTCATTACTATTGCAAATGCTGTGTTTGAGTCTCCTCCAAAGGTTCCTTGTGACGTTCTCGCAGAGGCTTTCCAATTGGACAAGAATGTTGTCAATTACCTGCAATCAGTATTCTATACGAGGAGTGGAAAATGACGGGACAAGAAAGACAATTACAGTCCGGCCATATGTTTGTTACGTGTCAGTCTTGTTGTCCAAGTGTGTGTGAACTTGAGCTTTTTTGTGTGTCAGATTAAGATAATATTTACCGAGTGGATTTTAAGAGCATGCTGTTCTTGAATTCATGTATTAAACATTCTTTTGTTGTATTAAATCTCTGTTTCCCATACCTAATTTTCGAAGAACAAAAAGAAAAGTAAAACAGTCCATAGTTCATTAAGAACAGTAATTGCACACAAAGTCAAACTCGCCTTAAGAAGGATACAACAGGGGGAAAATAATCTATAAATCCTAAGCAAAGGTGAACACAAGGGAGCATTTTATGCATACACAGGATAGCGAAGGACAGGACAAGACATCACATGAAATTATCCTACGCCAGCAGAAGATCCACTACGATGTGCTTGGTAATTTGCACCAATAACACCATTTGAGGAGTACAGACTGCTTGATCTTCCGAGTAAACACGTGAGGATACTAGAAGACACATTAATATCTTGCATTGAGTGATTCACTTCCTTTCTTGTATTCCAGTTTTAGCACCATTAGTTGGGTCATTGCTTCCATTCTGTCGAATTCACAGAGCCTCCTGCCTTTTCCTGAATCACGTTACATTTTGATGAACACTGTGGAGGAATTAAATCAATCTTGGTTGAACTGCTAAGTTTTCCAGGTCCCATCAACCCCATGAAGAAACTAGACTGAAAATGAACCCATACATGTACATACATCACAAGATACTGTCAAAGTATTTTTGCATCCACAAATTACTTATTCTACAAAGGTTGAACAGGCTACTTATTTTACAAAAACTGAGGCTCATTTGGCTCCCCAAGTGGTGACAGACAAGGGAAGTTTGCAATTTTCTTCTTCAGCATCAGGAAATAAAAGGAAGGTATACTCTTTATGAAAGGATTGCCACTTGACGTCATTTGGGAAATCCAAGTCAGGCTTCATTCTATGGAAATTTCCCCACTTGAAGATTTCATTCTCCACTCAAAACCTCATCTTCCAAGTTCTACTGCACAACTAGGTGGGGTCTTTTCTTGCTTATTGATACCAACTGAAACTGAAAATGGCCAAAGATCCACCACGAGTCTTAAAAGCTCAAAAGTGCAAAAAGAAAAAGGGAAAATCATTGGACAGTTATCAACTCGATGACTTTAAAGTAAACGCACCTTTCTCAGTGCTCTTCAGTACGCGCAGTCTCTTCGCTGTAGATACAAACATACTGCAGGAGACATACATTTTCCTTAAAATCAGAAATAGCAGAAGAAAGAAAAGGAGTAACCATCATACTTCAATGATCTCTCCAAGCACAGCCGTGGACAATTGTTAACCAGGCCTACAGATTATTAAAGAATTGAAAGCTACTGACAAGAGAGGTACACTGAAACTTACTGCCAAGGAACATCTCCAACAAGAATCCTGTCACCTTCATTGTCCTCATAAACGAGAGTATATTCCCTGCTACCAGAAACTGAACTTGCATTTTCCTTCGCTTCATCCATCTTGTTTTCATCCATAGGATCACAAGTTTCTCTTTGAGCTAAAACAAGAAACTAACAAGTAAATAACCTGATATTTACAGCATAAACACAATGCACTTAGATCTGATGGAGTTTGTATCTAACCTGCAAGAAAACCTCTGAAGAGCTCATCTATGGCAACAGAGAGTTTCTCATAACTGTCATAGGCATTGAGGTTTATTTTTCTTCCAATAGGGACTCCTTCCATATTGATCTTTACAAACAAATCATTCCTGAAACTGTCAGCCTTTAAGCTGCTCCCTTCTTCTGGAGTTTTATTTGGTAACTCAGATACCATCTTTGAAGTACTGCTACTTGCAATATTTTTCCTGAATGACCGGATTGGAGGCCACCCAACTACTGTTGCAAGTGCGCATCTGATTGTTTAAACCAACAAATCAGAGCAGAAAAGAAACATCAATCAAACATCAAATTATAGCCAACAAGCTAATTCAACTCAGCATGACTTTCTATTCATACAACTTTTTGGTTCCACATTTCAATTTAATTATCATCATAAGATTCTGTTCACTACAAGAGACATGACAGGATGACTAGATAATCTCATGATAAGAAATCCACTTAGGTACAAAAATTTTAAATTCCATTTGACATAAATATTGATTTTGAATCATAATTCAAAAGTTATTTTTATAAATAACTTATGATAAAATTAAGTTAGAATAACTTCAACTTAGAAACATATTAGGTAAAAATGACTCGCATCAACAACTTTTTCAAAGAAGAAATATGTTTTAAGTCATAATCCACAAGTTAAAAATTTTAACTTCTGATTAAATCAAAATTTTGACTCGATTTATATTAAACTATTGATTTAAATCAAAAGTTTTTTTCTAACCAGACATGCCTATAATTTAAAAGTTAAGGATTGTACATAGCTGCGTTTGTAAGTTGTAACCACCATTCATTACCAAAAAGAAGAACTGTTTAGCTATGAGTTCTGCTGATATGACATGAAACACAAATGGCTTCATTAGATGGTTGACTTGTCAATGCATGATTGTTAAGAGACAACCTGCAGATCAGATGCTATCCAGAAACGGATATTATGTACATGGTAAAGATCTTTATTTTCAGATGTGGTCAAACCTTGTTAGAATGTCAGGATACCATGAACTAGACCATTTTGAGCTACCCTATATATCTGCATCCGACTTGTACCATTCTTCTGTACTTGGTCACAGTTACCAACTTATCATGGAATGGACAAAATCATTTCATCTATAACAGTTACTTGAGTAACTTTGTTTTGATCAAACAGAATCATATGCATGTACATGTGTGCTGCCTTTTTGTTTCATAATTAATCCTCTAGATTTGGTTTATGAGAATCAATCAGCTAGTAACAGTACTGGAACGGAATGATTATGATCAATTCACATCAACAGGAAGAAAAAGTTGAAAAAAGTAACCTTTTATGACAGCTGTTGGCCCCATCTGTGGTGACAGAAAATGAAGCACTAGCAGGGGGAGAACATGCCATCTTATCTGGGTACTGTAACTCTTCAACTTTAGAGCACTGGAGAAATGAAGGCTTGGGCTTCTGTAACTCCTTCTTGGCCTCCCTGTGAAACGATGAAGAATGTAAAGAGCTACTTAACCATGGGGAAGAGAATACCTTTTCAGCTTCTTCTTGATAACATGAGAACTTCTTGCATTGCTTTACATTAGTATCCGTAAACCAGTTTCCCTCTGATGTTTTTGCTCCAACAGGGTGTTGAAGTACTCTTTTAGCTCCATGAGTGGTGGGATTGGTCTTGTAACCAAGGAATGTTTCTCCTGGAGGACCGAGCCTCAACTCCAGCTTTTTTTCCTCTGATGCCTTTTGGCTTTTATGCTCAGATGCCATATTGAAACACCGAGTATTTTACCAGAAAATTGAGCTGAGCAGACAAACTTGATAATATTCTGCTTCAATCCTTTCCAGGAATAAAACAGTGATCTAACCTTTAATGAAAGAGGAGAATTGCAAAAGGAAATGAGACGGGAAAGAACTCAACAAGCCTACAGGAGAAAGTGCCCCCGAGTATATTAATGATATAGGCACGTAGATTATTCCTCCACCCCAACACAGCTAGTTTTTACATCAAAACACTCAACAAAGAAACAAGAAATCCATTACTCCTAGATTACTTTCTATTGCTAGCCTAAAAATCAATCTAATTTTCCTCAGCAAGAAGAAAAACAAACAGCATATCCAACAACCAAAAGGGCCTACACGAGAGAAGGAAGCACAGTATCATCTTTCAAGCTAGCTCGGGGGTTATAAAGCTAGTTGGTATATTGACTCTGTTCAACTTGTCATGATAACAATAAAAGCGAAAAGATATGGGAAATCACTATTTTGATTTTTTTATTTACACGTGGTTTTGTATTTTTTTTATGATTTTTTTTTAAAATTTTAATTTATTTTTTAATATTAAGATGATTGAAAATTTAATTTTATATTTTTTTCTTTTTATTATCTTTTTATAAAGTTAGCGTGATTTGTGGGTTTGTCGAAATAACTAAAGTTGCTATAGTTTATGGATGTTGTGTGTTTTTTAATAGAACTTGATTTTTTTTATAATCTATTTTTTTTCATGTTGTTAAAAAAATATTTTGTGAGAAAAATCATATTATTAAACTTTATGAAATAATAAAAATTAAAAGATGCAGGGGAAACCATTGTTTACCCAATATCCATTACATTGTTGATTACTATAGTAATCTACGATGTTTGCTTTCTGTTTTTTTATTTGAATTTTTGTTATAATTTGTTTTAAATCTATTTTTTTATTTTATTTTTTAAAATCGAGATTGTTAAGAATTTAATTTTATAATTTTCTTCCTTTTATTTTATTTTTATATAATTAACATGGTTTATGGGTTTGTCAAGATAACTTAGGTTGCCTTTGTTTATGAGTTTGGTGGGTTTTTTTTAATTGAACTTAACTGTTTTTATAGTCTATTTTTTTCTTATATAGTTAAAAATTAGTTAAAAAAAAGGTCATGTTATTAAAATTTATAAAGTAACAAAAATTAAAAATTTATTATTTACCCACACATATCGCATTGTGAATGACAATAGCAATCCTCAATGTTTTGCTTTCTTTCCTTTTTTTATGTTTTTTAATTTTTGTTATAATTTTTTTCAAGTTTGTTTTTGTAGATTTCATCTTTTAATATTGATATAGTTGAAAATGTGGTTTGATAATTTATTTATTTTTATTTTAACTATTCTATAAGGTTAGCATGATTTGCGGGTTTGTCAGAGTAACCTGGGTTGTCCTGATTTACGAGTTTGGTGGGGTGTCACTTTTTTATTTATTTGAACTTGATTTTTTATTATCTAATTTTTTCTCGTATAGTTAAAAACTATAGTTTCAAAAAATGGTTTTGTTATTAAAATTTATAAAGTCCATGAACTTATTAACAAGTTTAGCTAGTTAACTTAGTTTACGGGTCTAGCAAGTTTAATTTTTTAAAATTATTTTTTTATCCTTGGATATTGGGTTAGTTGGGAATTCAGTTTTATAATTAGTTTTGTTTCATCTTTTATGAGGTTATCATGATCTAAAAAAATATCAGTATTAAATTGGTATATAATTTTACAATCATCTATTTTTTTTACCATATAGTTAAATAAAAAATAAATTTTAAAAAAACTTATTATCTCAATGGAGTCTATAACTCAGTTCACATGTTTAACATACTAGCTCATCTTACCCGATTCACAAGTTTGATGAGTTTATTCACTGTTAGGATATGCTTTTTCTGTTTTTGATTTTTTAATTATTTTTAATTTATTTGTTTTATTCCATAATTTAATATTAGATTAGTTGAGAAATGGATTACATTATTGATTTTTGTTTGTTTTATAGGGATAATTGTTTCAAATAAATGTTTATTTTTAGGTTGGTGCTAAATTTTATGAGCATTTGTTTTTATAATATAATTAAATTAAAATATATATATAAAAAAATTATTAAACCCAATAAAGTCCATAACTCGGGTTGCAGAGGGGCAAGGTTGATCATTATCTTAATATCTTTTAAATAAAATTGTCATTTTAAAGTATTTTTATAAGCTCAATCATGTTTTTATTGATCATTAAAGTTGTATTTGGACCTATAAAATCAATTGATTTAAATCGAGTTAACTTTTATACGATTTAATTAAATACTCGAGTTAGAAAAAGAATTGAGTTGAAAGGTTTTAAAATTAACTCATTTGATCAGATTCAATAACACCATTAAAGATTTTTTATACTCTTAATAAATATTTTTTATTTTAACAAAATATTAATCTAACCCGTGACAAAGCATAAACCAATATACTAATTTTCAATAAAAAGGAAATTAGAGTGTACGGAGCAACATTATGAAAATGAACATAAATTTCTTGGCCCAAACTGCTTAGTTATATTATTATTTTTAATGCTAATAGCATCATTGAACCCAATTCTGTACATCAAGATTAAATTTCCATTATTGAATCTTAAATGCTCATCTATATTAATACTGGTCAATTTATTACTTGTTTCCTTCGCACATTCTCCTCTAAAATCGAATTATAGATGATAAAGTAACATGAAGGATAATCCTTCTAAACTAATCAAGATCCTTCACACATGTCCTTGCAACTACTAATTTTTGTCTTGTGGCCTGAACCCAACATTTAATTCATTGGAATTTTTGTCTAATTCAAACTCTTTATTCTGAATCATACTTCATCTACACATCTTTAGATTTACAAAAATTTCTTATGGCCTATCACAATGATATTTGTTTTGAAAATATTTATTTTTCATTAATATTTATGTAAAAGATATTTATCCTTTATATATATATATATATATATATATATATCTTATTATAAAAATAAAATAACTTTTAAACCCTTCCTCTCAGTCAAGAAGACAGACTAGCTAGGGGTAGAAAAACACAGCAACACGGACTAAGAGGAGGAGGGGTTCATGGTCATCATAAAATCTTTACATTCTTAATTACCATGAAGAATGGATATTTAATTAATTCCATTATCCAACTACCGAAGCCACAAAGATTACTTGGACAAACAATGGTGTTGATCTATTCAAGAAGCAGCGTCTTGGCCTCCCATGAGGGACCCTTTGTGGCAGACTGACAATGACATTACGAATTTTAGCAGTCCTTTTTCAACAATATTCTGTTAATGGTTTTTTAATGATGTCTCCCTCTAGGCTCTTTGTCAAGCTTCTATCAGATAATGGTCTCAGCTCTTAAGCCTGCCCTAAGATTGGTGAATATTATACAGCATCAGATCAGCGAGGCAACCAAATGGCAAATTAAGTTTATGTCTCTTGATTATAACTAGCAATCAAATGCTTTTGACTTTTGAATCCATTCAAATAAGGAGGAAAAAAACGTGTGTGGCAGTGGCTAATTGACTCTGTTAGAGATGACTTATAAGTCACTAGTCTAATGGTCCACTAACAAGAAAACCCTCTTGGCTGCCAGCAAAATGTCTCAAACACATGCAGCAGCAGCAGCAGCTTAAGAGCGTGGTACATTTCGCACTCCACCATCAACTAGCTTGCCCTATTTTAATGCGGCATGTAGAAGTGTGCATGGCGTGCTAGTAGTATGGCACCCAAAGTAGCTGACCAAGGTTGAGAAAACTCGGAAATCACAGTAAATTAGTGAAGGAGCCATTATGAAAATTGTTGACGCTTCATCTTTTTTGGCATGCTTTTGCCACCCGGAGTTTCATGGGTGGGGGAGGTAAGCCTGCCAAATGTTGACATGTTGAACCCAATTCTTGTTCTTTTCAAAGGAATCAATGGGATTGTTCAATGAATTTATCGAACAAAATATCAAGTCATTCCCTTCATAATTAGCATCACAACACCAAACATCTCTGGTGGCTTGCGGACCCCTACATCCCACTTGTTTAGATATGATAGAAAGCTGCACTGATAATTTCCAACTTCACTTTTGGGATGCTCTTTTGGCTTTCTCCTTTCATCCTTTTCCCCCCTTGATTGTTATTATCATTACAATTTCTCCTCCTAACCACCTACCTACCTATCTACTTGTAGGATTTGCAAGCTTAATTTCGTGGCCATGACAAGGACTTTCGAGTTCTTTTCTTTTTGTTTAAGAAAAAGGAAGTAAGGTGAATGTGCCGCTTGTTCATTGAACTTGTAACATCAATGAACATAACCCCGGTTATGTATATATCTAGTACTAAGAAAGATTAACAATCTTTATTAAAGCAAGATTATGATGGTGATAATTAGAAGCATCTGGTTGCTTTTTCGTAGCCAAGCTCATGATCACTTGTTTTAATGAAAGTACTATAGTTTTCGTCATCTGGGTTATGAATAATGAACCATACCAACATCAGCACAACTGAAGGCTTTGTTTTCATAAATCCTTATCGTTTCAAAGCAGGATATGATGGAGAGTAAACAGCTGAACATGGTCTAAAACTACAAGCAGAAGAAAGATGGATTTTGGTATGCAAGGTCAGATAGAGATCATAAACTTTCCTTCATAATAAAATCCTAATATAGAGGAGAGTCTATTTCACTCTGGAATTTATAGCGCCTCACGTCTGTATATAAGTTGAAGCCACCATAAATTAATGAAGAAACGATCGAGTTGTACTACTTAATCTTATTAATTGAAGATCCAAATCTGCTAACCATTATCAAAATCTTCAAACCATCTAAAATTAATTACCAAACTCTTATATAGAAGGAAGAAATGTCCCAATTAACAAATAAGAAAATAAACATCCAACAAGAGAGAAAACCAAACAATCTAAATCTAGATAATCTAAATTTAAATCTACAATAACAAAAACTATAGATTTAGATTCATAAAGATCTACATCATTTTTTTTTATAATAGAAAACCAAACAAATATCTGAAAATATAAATCTTGATATAAGATAAATGAAAAGAAATTATAAAATTAAAATATACATCCATTATCAGATATATTTTACTTTGATAAGTCATGGATATTTTATCTTTAAAAATCAAAGATATTTGATTGATATATATATGTGAATTATTTTTCCTTCCATGAAAAAAAAACACTAACATAATTTTTGATTTTTTCTTTACTATATATATATATATATAAGAAAAAAAGGTTTTATTATAAAAGATGATTGTTTTTTCTTTCATTTGAATAATCCCTAAACTTGAAGGAGATCATCTTTTGCGGGTATTCAGTATAATTCATTAACTATTTTGTCCATAAAAGCTAAATTATATAGCTAAAAACCAAGAAATTACTAATCTCAACCTTATGAGATACAATTGGTTTCATCACATTTATTTTAGTTATATTACGGGTCATTATTTCTAGGGAAATAAGGGAGTAAATACATCTTAATTAATAAGTTCAATAGATACATACTCCTTTTCTTTCAATTTACATTTATTTGTTGTTGCTTGGTTCCATGTTTATTTCTTAGATGAAAAAAATCCACTTGCATGTTTCAATGTGATTAAATTAGTTTATCACAAAACGGGTTATTTTATTTATAAGAACAGGGATACAATTTCGTTTTATTTAACAATGATTTATTTTTCTTTCTTATTTTTTTAATATTTATTTTTTCTTTGTTATTTTATCGAAATCATAACCAAAAAGGATAAATTTTAATTTTTTTCTCCCCTGATTTGAATACTCTCTTTACATTTCTTTTAAATATACATTTTGAGAGGGGGGATTCTAGTAAAAAAACTTCGGTTGCTTAGATATTTGATAATATTACCAAACAGGAGTAAAATTGATAATATTTGCTGCTATCATATTACTAGAACCACCAATATCATATAATTATCACCCACAACTATATATCATTATTTATCAATAAAATAACAATCATCATAAAGTTGATATTACTATAATCCTCATCATTATTTTCAGCATCATATCAACTATCACATGTCATTGCAGCAACCACCGGCGTCCTGCATGTTTTAATCATAACGATTAAATTATGTAATATACATCGCTACTTTTTATATTTTTTTAATTGATAATACATTATTATAATTTACATTAAGTTTGTATAAAAAACTCTCCAGCTCCCTGTCGAATAAATAATTTTTATAAAACATTGACAAATTCAGAGCAAAAGGAGATAATGTTCTCCAAGTTTGATTGGAATTCAAATAATCAATATTCCAAATCCTATGCGCATTTTGAGCAAAATGTAAATTTTCACTTTAAAATCCTGACAATAAAATCAATGGAAGTAATTGATTGGTTGAATTTTACGGATACAAGTATATATTAAAAAAAAAATATATTAATATTTAAATAGAAAAAACGAGAGGGTAAAGATACTTAGATTTTATTCTACTGTAAAAGAAGATGAGAGTGCTCTATCTACTGGTGAAGTTGCATTTTGGCTTGATCTTTCCACAACGCTCGGTTTTTTTTTGCCGCTTCTCCTTTCCCATTTTAAGTTTTGTTCCCTCTTGTGAGCTTCGTCATGTTTGTATTGTTATTGTCTTGCTAACCACCTTTTAACCACTAAAAGTAGCTGTAAAATTTATTTGTATTTGTATTTAAAATTAAAATATCTAAAAAAATTAAGATTTTATTTTACTTATTTTTGTTTTAAATTTATATTTTTTTAATATTTTTTAAATTATTTTGATGTGCTAATATTATAAATAATTTTTTTAAAAAAAATATTATTTCAATGTACTTACAAACAAAAAAATATTTTAAAAGGCAATAATTAACATAATACTAAACAACTCTTAATGAATCTCCACTTATGATAAAAACATATGTAGGTAGTAGACATTTTTAAACAAACTCTAAGAAAAAGCAACAAGGAATTATTTTTTCAGCCTATATATAGGTAATAAAGTCTTTCTATTTTTTTTATCTTATTTTGTTATATTGGCTTCATGATGAAGTGTTTATTTTAAGGCCGGACATGCTTTTTAAATTATTATTTTTTAAAATAAATATTAAATTAATATTTTTCTAAATGATTTTAAATTATTTTAATATACTAATGTTAAAAATTATATATATTATAATGTGTTTTTAATTAAAACATACTTTTGAAAAACATTCTATATCTCGCATTTGACTTGAGATGATAATTAATCCAACTGTATTAATGTATGATATCAATGAATAAGTAAATAATGAATCGTCTTGTGAGTTTTTGAATGTCGCTAAATTATAAAATATTTATGATTATACCATAGGGATATATCATATATAGGAGTACTGCAAGTGGTGTGAGATAACCTGCGCATGCCATGTAGAGTACTCTTTACGTGAGATGATCGAATTAAATTATAAATCTCGATTTCCTCATCAAGCTTAATTGGCCACAGACAAGATAGAACGTAGATTGACTTGTAGAGAAAAGTCATGGCGGGCTGATCAAGAGGCATCGAGTCAAGGCCAGATATTTAGCGCGAGTCATTCGGCTTCGGTGGCGTCGTTACTCTTGCTACCACTGATTCTGCGACCGCGAGTACTATGGCATTGCATTCAATTAGTTGCTGGTGGGTGCTGCTGTTAATTAATTTTTAGATTTAATTGAAATTAAGAATTGGAAATTGAAATTGTTGCTGTTATCTACAATAATATAGAGTAAAGTTTGATTTCCGAAAGAAATTAAGAATGAACAAAAACCCATCGGGCTTAATTTCCCTTGTTCTCTCTTCAATTCTATTTTTTTTTTTATAACCATATATCATTGTTATTGAATTTAGCTTGGCAAGGCAAGACCCAATTGACCCGTCTTTGACTCGTGTAAAAAAATCAATCTTGAATTAACTAGATCTAATCACATTGATGGGTCAGCCAACTTGTAATCCAATTAACCTAGTTAAAAACCATTAATTTCTTTAAAAATATTCAAAACAAGATCAAAGGATGTTTGATTGACAAGGGGTTAATTCACCAACCCGTAACGAGAGCCTTGCATTGAGTCGACCTGAGCCGGGTTGGGTTTAATGACTTGGATAAACATCGCTTAGATCATCCTTTTGACAATACATTAGTTTCTGCTAAACGTATGAGAGCCTGGCCTTGGTGCTCTCTGTCTTTGCAATTTGCAATGCAACTCTATCATACATCATCATGCACGGATAAAAGCCATGAGAAATTACTGGAATCATTAGTAGTGAGATTTTCGAATCCATAACATATAGCTCAAAAGTATATTAATCCAGCTTTATGCGTCTACAAAAATTATTCCACAAAATGCTGGTTAGGATTGCTGGTCTCTTGTATTATTACTTCAGGCACTCTAGGCTAGTCCAGCTTGTTTTACCAGCTGAAAAATTTCCAAACAGCACATTGTAGAAGCAATTTAGGAACTATATTAGAAAGACATTAGAATTATTTGTGCTGACACACAGACCTGAAAGTAGGTCTCTAGCTTCCTCCTCAAAGTGGCATGCTCTTGCTTGAGTAGCTGCAATGTCTTGATGCATCTGCAAAATCGACAGACCACTTGAACAAGACCAAAAAACTGGCAGCACCTTGAAAAATAAAGAGCAAAGGATGTTAGTTACCCTTCGATGTTTCCTGCACAACAATATTCCCTGAACTTTGAGCATTCCTTCATCATCTTCTTAGCTCCAATGCTGCAAATCATTAATAATTTTCCGCAGATAAGCTCAGGTCAAGCAAAATGCTAAACGATCATCTCCTTTTCTACAACAGTTAATTGATTACCTTGAGCTGCTACCCTTGAACTGATGCATGTAGTCATCCAGCTTACCAAAATCAATATTAGGCTTATTGATCCTGCAAAGCATGAAAAAGGCAAAAGAATCGCTCTTACAACTGTTATTGCAGTAGTGATGTGGATTGAAATGTTGATTATATATTGTATACTTACATCGCCTGCTCAATGTTCTGAATCAATCTTACTGAATCACTGTAAAACAGTCTCACAACTTCCTCGACAAAATTTGGGTTTGCTTCATCTTGCAAATGCTCGAGCTGAATGAATTGGTCATCAAGGTATCCCTGCAATCATCGATTATAAAGTTTGACTTTTTCTATTAGTTTAAAGCGTGATTTTTTGTCTTTGGGCAATTCCGTTTGTTTTTCTATCTTTTTTCTAGTCAAAATTCAGAACTTCATAGTTTAACATCTCTTCTGCTTAATAGTAACAAACTAATTTCTAGTCAAAATTCAGAACTTAATACTTTAACATCTCTTCTACTACTTGATAGTAGCAAACTGGCCAATTTAGGCCCTAGCAAACTATTTAGGCCCTATTTATTTATTGAAAAATAATTTTGTTTTGAAAAATAATTTTTTGAAAATTAAATTATTTTCTGATATTTAATAGTATAGTAAAACATAAACTAAAAAATATTTTATAGTGATTATGTCATGAAAAACAACCTGGAAAATAAATTGTTAATATTTTTTCAGGTTTATTAAAATAATGAGGAATAAATCTTACAAATTAAAAGGTTAAATAAGAATAATTTTTTTAAAAAAATCTAATTTCATAAACTATCTCAAATAAAATAAATAATAAAAAATAAAATAAAAATTAAATCTAACAAATAAAAAAGTTGAAAGATGATGAAATTAAAAAAATACAGTTTCATAAATTATTTCAATTAAAATAAATAACAATAAAAAAATAAGGACTAATTCTAATAGTTAAAAAATTTCAATTAAGAAAATAAAAGAAAATAACAATCATAAAAAAAGAACCAAAGTTGATATAAAAATTAAATTAAATCAAATTTTAAGAGATGAAATTGAAAAAAATATTCAAAATAAAATATATAGTAATAAAAAATTTGAGAATTAAATTTGATATAATCAGTAAATAACATGACATTTTTAATTTTTTCATAATTTTTTTAAAGTGTTTTTCGCTAAAATAAAAGGAAAATACTTTCTTGAAAACCAAACCAAACCAAATTTTTTTTTAATTAAAAAATATTTTTCATTGATCAATTTTTTAAATAACAAATAAATATTTAAAAAATATTAAAAATATTTTTTAAAAAAATTACTTTTCATAAAATAAACATGGTCTAGTTTGAATCACCGAGCATGACTATAATCTAAGGTTAGACGAAGGATACATGGAAATAGAACAAACTGAAATTTTTTGTTTCATTTTTTTTATTATTTTCTTGATTTAAACCTATAATATGAGAATTTTTCTTTACTTTCTTTATTAATATAAATAGGTATACCTACTTGAAACCATTTTAACTCTTATTTTATCCATCAACTTATTTATATTATTTAAATATTTATAACTAAGTTTATATTTGACATGTACGGGCTTATTTAGAAAAAAAAAATCATTCAAGATTACTGTAAGATGTGATGATAAAAATATTTCGAATTTATTTATTAAAAAAATGTAATCAAAAGCCAAATAAAATTTCAAAAATATCTAAGAATCAAAATGTAAAATAACCGTTATACAAAAGATGAGATACATATAACTAACTAGTTTGTATACATGCGATCAAAAATAATTTGAAGACATAAATAGGATTAAGCTTGGCACCGGCCAGAAAACTTGGCAATTAAGCTACAAAACAAATTTATTATAAAAGAATTAAAAAAGTATTGAAATTTATTAGTATAGCAATATAATATAACAATAAATAATATATATATATATATATATTATAATATTAAATAAAATACAAAAGTTTGGAGTTGATTAACTATACTAAAAACAGCAACAGGTAAATTTAATTAAAAGTAGTTTATGTCTTTTTCAAAATATTTGGATTTATAATTTGGCTAAAATGCTATTCGTAAATAGATTTGTAAAACAAAAGTAAAAGGAAATAGAGATTTGGCATTAAATTATAGTTATAAGATATTGATAGATGATTGGTCCGGTCTCATATTCAGATAGTGACTGGAGAGTTGACCTAGATTTATTCAATCATTAAACTTTTTATAAAAATAAAATCTAAAATAATATTATTTTGATAAATAAATAAATAAAAGGTTTTTTATTGATTGAACCGGCATAAATTTATAATTGGCAGGCCGCCGAGTTAAAACCTATTAGGTTAAGCGAGGTCTTATTACGAATCATCAAACTGTACATAGTTTTTTCTCTTAAAAGAAGAACTTAAGAAGAAAACAATCCAGATAAGAATGACGAGTTCATGCATTGCAAAGAGGGTGTAGAGAACCTGATCAAACAGGGACCTCCTCGTGTAGGCGACCTGGTGTTGCAATTGTTTTCTGTCCATCTGTGTAGACTTGATGACAGAAACGGTGGTGGGGAAGAATATTAAAGTCTCTGGCTACCAGTAGGGTCTCTGTGTATCTTTTCACATGATTCTGCATTTCTACTCGGAAGGCAAGAGGACAGCTATTTATATAGTTCGTCCAGGAAAGAGATACCATTACATGGATTGGAGAATAGGTTGAAAATATCAGAGCACACGCGTCATGCTTTCTTCTTGGATAGAGTATATCCATGGTGGTCACAAATCTGTTCACATGATAATTAGTACACGTATGCTTTTGTTTGCTCCTTCCCCTTTCGTTGTCTTGTGCATTGGATCATCGTTCCCTCTCTACCCACTATCCATGCTTGGATTCGGGGCTTGTTTGATGAAAGGAAAAGGGAAATTGGTGGATGTGACGGGTCTATCACTTCAATAATAATAAAACAAAATGGATGTAGAGTTATTTTATAAAATAACAAAATAATAGTTTCCTAAACGCTAATTAACTACTCCTGCAATCACACTCTGTTTTTGCTTTTTTTTTAAAAAAAAATACTAACTAAATACTAATAAATTTAAAAATAACAAGTTTTTCTTTTAAATATTTTTTAAAAAAAAACTAGATTAACTGTAGAAGTTAAGTTTTATATCTGAATCCTACATATATATATATATATATATATATATATATATATATATATATATAGAAGAGATCACTTTTTCCAAGTATGAAGTGGAGGAGTTTGTTTTTGTAATTGAATATGTTTTTCAAAATAGTTTTTCTCTTAAAAAATATTAAATTAATATTTTTTAACTTTTTTTTGTATTGGTTTGATATAAAAAATAAAAATTAAAAAAAATATTATTTTAATATATTTTCAATTAAAAAATACTTTGTGATGTATTACCAAGCACACACTTTATACAAATCATTACTTTTGCCGCACGAATGCAAGTTTATACAATTGTAAAGAATAAATGTTGCTTAAAATATATTATATTAATATATTAATATAAAAATTTAAGTTATTAAATAAAATCTTAAAATATAATTTATATTATTTTTAAATATATCTTTTTAATTGAAAACTCCGCACTATCTTATATTTAATTTTATTAAAATAAAATAAAAATTGTGAGATTTAAATTTATAATTATTTAGTTAATAAAAATTTAATATTATATTAAAAAATTATATTAATTTAAAATTTTAAAATATTGATGCTTTGATATATAATTTATATTATTATTTAATATTTTAAATAAAATATTAAATCGATCATGCTTGTTCATAAAAATAATCTATGTTCAAGGATGTAATAAGCTTGATTTATTTGACTAACAGGGAAGCCATCAAGTGAATATTTTACATTTTTACAGAACCGAATCGAAGCCATGTAGCTCGTTTGATTTAAAGATTCCGTTGTCAATTGCATGGATGCAACTGATTGTGCCCTGTCCAGGCAGGCACCAACAAGCACGTGACAAGTAAACGGTTTTCCAGTGACGGCATATTTACATCAATATTTTCAATTTACTTTCTATAATACTATAAAATATTAAAAAAAATTATTTTTTAAAAAAAATTATTTTTTAATATTTTATAGTATTATAGAAAGTAAATTGAAAAATATTTTTTATTTTTTAGTTATATTATAAAAAATAAGCTGAAAAATAACTTATTAATATTTTTTAAGTTTATTAAAATATAAAAAACAATTCTTACAAATTAAAAAATTAAACGGGAATGAAATTGAAAAAAATTAATTTTATAAATTATTTAAAATAAAATAAGTAATTATAAAAATAATAGAGATCAAATCTAACAAATATAATAATAATAATAATAATTTTATAAATTATTTTAAATAAAATTAGTAATAATTAAAAGAACAAGTACTAAATTTGATAAATAAAAAATTTTAATTTAAAAATAAAAAAAAAACTAAATATTAATAATAAAAATAAAAACTAAAGTTAATATAAAAATCAAATTATATTATATTTTAAGGAATAAATTTGAAAGAAAAAAAGATTCAAACAAAATATATAGTAATTAAAAGTTTGAGTACCAAAAATAATATAATATTTTTAAATTTTTTATAATTTTTTAAAAGTATTTTTTGTCTAAGATAAAAAAAATATTTTAAAAAAAATTAAATACTTTTTTTAATAATAAAATGTTATTTACTGACCAATTAAATAAACATAAAAATAATTAAAAAATTATTTTTCAAAAATTATTTTTAAAAAAACAACCAAGATTTCAGACCATGTTGTTCACCAGAGTATGAATAGGGTTTTTTTTACATAGTTAACGGCAAAGAATAGCTTGCTAGCAGTATGTCTTTTCTACCCGAACAAAAAAGCATCATAGTATAAGTTAGAAGTTTTGATTTTTGAATACTTAAATTAAAGTTTTGATTCAATTTTATAATAATGTTTTTTACTTAAATTAAAAATCATTTCTAATCTAATTTATTTATGAATTTTTTAAAAAATAAAAAATAACTTAAATTATTTTGTAAAATTCATGCAAAAATAACTTTAGGTTTATCTTAAACTTATTTTTAAACTTAACTAATTGCTGAAGCATCATACTAAAACTAGGGCTAGTCGTTAGTGCAAAATCTTTCGTTCTTTAAATTATCTAAAACAACCGAACTTGTGTATTATTTCTTGTAATATATAGAGAGCGACGACAAATTGTTGAATATCTTCAGAGCAGATTAGGCTGCCCTCAAAGAATGAATCACACGTGAATTAGTTTGCTACTAGTTTTAAAAACCATACTATGAATGCGGGTATGGTTTTAAGCTAATAAAATATTCACATCGTAGCAAAATTTATTAGTATCACAGATGTGTTTTATTGTATAACATATTTTTTTAATTGAAAAATATAAAGATGTTATTTATATTTAATAAAATAAATTTAAGATGAACAAGATAACTTAAAGAATCAAAAAGAGGGTTTTAATTTAAATTTAAATAAAAATAATAATATAAACTAAAACATACATACAAAAAAGGAAGGATATTAATTTAAAAAAATTATATATAAAAAAACAAGCATTTCTATTTCTAGACCTAGCACGTCAGGCATGCTTAGGCATGTAAATATAGGCCGTCTTATCTAGACTTATGTTATTTATTTATTTTATTTATGTGGGGTGTTCGGATCAGCTTGCGCGCATTATGACTAATCCCCACTGCCCACTGAATACCCTGCAAACCTAGTAGGCATGTAAGGCACCGCGGGAATGACATGCGTGCACACTAGGGCTCGAACCCAGGTGCAATGAAAGGAGACAAACCCCTTCCACCGCTAAGCCAAGCACTGGAATGCACTTATGTTATTTTCTATAATAATAGGTAGTTGTCTGTATATTTTTATTTTTAAATCAAAAAAATAATACTGATGATGTGTTATTTACAATCCTAGATTTTAACCACCTAGAGGTGGTTGGAAAAATTAGGTGAAGTTTTTTTTTGGTTCAAAATTTTATTTCTTAACATATTTTGATATAAAAACTCTAATTAAGAAATATTCTAAAAACCTTAATAAACTAACTTATCAATTTAAAAAACTTAAAAATTGGTAAAGAAAAAAATTTATCTTGAGCCCCATCTGTTTTTTCATGCAAGATAAAAAAAATAAAATCATCACCATGTATCTATATCTAACTACTTTCTTTATATGGAATTTTTGAATATTAAGTTTAATTATTTTAGTTATTAAAATCATGAAAAATATCAAAAAAAATTATTATTTTTCAATGAGTTTTTGTTAATTCTCTTAAGTCCAAAATTGAAAAATAAATAAAATAAATTTTAGAATCAAAATAAAAATTATCATGAATTTAAAATTAATCATGTTTTTTCCTCATGTTTGGCATGTCAGTCTTTTGTATTTTAATTTGGTATGGCCATTATAATATTAAACCACTTTTATCTAAATAGACTAAAAAAATTCAATTAATTTTTTTTAAGAAAAAAAAACTAGGTCAGTGTAGCGCGATATCAAATTCCAGGTCTTTTAATTGTTCTTAAAATTACAATTACAAGTATAATATACATAGATAAACCGAAGAAAGAGAACGATTCGCAGTTTAATCATCCCTTCACCCGCCTCATGAAGGAGCTTTTGCGACACTCACCGATCGATCCCTCGCTGACATCTTCTCTGAGCCGTGGTCACATCTCCTCCTTTTAACCATCCAAGGAGAGGGGCTGAAGAGGTGGATTCGTTTTGCATCTCCATCGGAAAGGATCGATATTCTGTCTCTCGCTTCCATCACTGTCTCTGTCTTCCCATGCTGATAAGAATCAACCACCATAAATCCATCCTACGCCAAATGTGAGGCTTGGCGTCTTATATTAAAGATGCATGTGCTTCAAAGAAAGAGTCCATAATATTTTTGAAAAAATTCTCTTCAGTAATTTAAAATATCTCAAGTAATAAATATATTAATGGATTTATTAACAAATAAAGTATGTCAAAAAAATAAATTATCTGCTTTGTTCTGTTAATATCTTTATCGGTAAATTTAGCTTATTATTAATTGAAAAATCATATATAATGTTATTAATATTTTTATTTATTTGTTAGTATATTCATTGATAAATATAATATATTACTTATAGAATACTATCTGTAATTTTGTTGGTGAGTTAATAATAATAATGATATTTATAATAATTCTTTTTTAACTTTCTTTGGAATGTATTAATAGAGTTATTATGTAGATAACTCTGTTAGTAATATTTTTAAAATTTTTAAAAATATATTGAACATAAATGAAAAAATAATTAAAAAATATAAAAAATAAATATTTATTATAAATTGAAATGAAGAAGGTGTTGGAGAAAGAGGAGGAGGAGGAGGAGGAGAAGGGAAAAATTATATTAATATCCAAGTCAATTTTGTATTTAGATAAAAAAATAACTTTTATAATTAATAATTCGCATGTGCACCTGCCAATGATTGTTAGTTTTATGGTTAATCTTTATTTTTGTAAATTTGTAGATGTATTTTGTATAATTAATTCAGTAAAAAATATGTACAATTGGTCTTGACCTCTTTACCTTTTATGATCATGCCAGCATTCAGCATTAGTTAAATACATAATATGCACGGGACAATCTCTGTCTCCTTTCTCTTTAAATTATATTTTTTGTATATAAATCAACAATTTTATTTGTTTTCAAACAAAATAAGATATATCTTTCACAATTCAAACACGAATGGACGAGTTTCAACACACAGCACTAGAAAACCATGAATTGATTCTCTTTTTCGGTAACCAATAATTGTGGGAATGGTGGACTCTCCAAAAGGCAACATAAATTCTGGTCGAAGCATCGATTCCTGCCGTCTCTGCAAGAATATCGTTGCCAAAGCATGAGAGTTGCATTCTACGAGTGCTGCTGCTTTTAGGAATGGCAAACTTCCCCAAAAGGTAACTCGGAGGCATACGAATAACAATGCTTGGGTCCAAAATGGTTGCTATCTCGGCCCAGAATTTAAACACAGTTGGAGTCCAGACAAAATGATGACATGGCAAAGCCGATCGTGCTCAGATAGACAGAGAGGCAGAGAGCAGTACTGCACTGCACATTCTTCTGGAACTTGCCTGTTGCAATTTGTAATGGCGGGTACATAATAAACGACCAAAAAATAATAAAAATTAAAATCCTGTTGCTTCTTTCTCACACAAAGCACCACTAACAGAAAGCAGTAGCAAGAAAAAAAACAGGGAGACATCGAGAGAACGGAAATGGATGACGTTAGAATTTTAGAGGCAGAGAGGCGCCGGATTCAAGAGCTTGAATTCGAAGAATTACAGGCCGAGGAAGAAGTCGATGGCCGTGATTCCACGTAATCCATCACCTTAGCTCTTTACTGGATTACTTTTATTTCGCTGATTAATTTTGTCTACTTAGTAGCAATCATAGATTTTAGCAGTTGAACAGAAACATCGTTTTTTTGTAAATCAGTCCGTTCGCGTTCTATAATTTGGGGGTTAGGGTTTCTTTTTAATTAAATATTGTTAATTAAAACGAATAATTGTGTTTTCGTTACCTAGTCAATAATAATAATAATAATAATAATAATTTAATGATTAATTTGGATGTTTGATTTTTGTAATGGTGAAATTGAATATTGTTTTTGTTTTGATTGCTTCTAACACTTCATGTAGTGGTGCTGGTTCATCTGATGATTTCACCTTCAACCCTTGTTTAGCTTCACTGCATGCTTATCTTGGCGGTAAGCGCTGGCGTCTCGAAGCATTTTGTTGTTCCTATTTTGGTTTTTGTTTTCAGTGTATTTTATTCGAACTTGGGAATTACCATATTGCTTGTGTGTGGCAGAGGTTGAAGACACTCATCATAGACTGGCTTTTTTGGATGGAGGTGCCGTTTTGAACCTTCCATTGTTCTATCTTGAAGGTACTTGTTATGTCCTATGTCTGCCTCGCTTGCTGTTTGTGAATATGTGTTTGAAGGAAAAAATGGTGGTTGGTTATACCAAGAAAGTTCCTTAGTTATATCGTTTTTCTGGTCTGAGTAAGCATATTCATCATGCTGCATGCTCAAACAGATAATCAGTGTGCAGTTAATGCTGCATTTTAAATTTTCCAAAGAGACATGAAAAGAAGCTTTGAAGTCATTTCTACTGAGTAGCCTATAGACTTGCAAGTTTTGAGGCCTGATGACCTTATTATATAGCTAGGAACAGTGATGTTTTGTGTGTGTTTAAAAACCAATGCTGCTTGATATTTGTTAGGAGTTGTTCTTTTCCCAGAGGCTACACTTCCTTTGAGAGTTGTTCAACCCAATTTCATTTCTGCTGTTGAGAGGGCATTGGTTCAAGTTGATAATCCTTATATTGTAGGTGTGGTAAGTGAACATTTTCTAGATGCTTTTCCTTTGCCTTTCCTGTTTATGGGATGTCTTTCTCTAAATCTTTTCTTAGAAAACATTCAAAACTTGGCTCAGGTTCGTGCATACAGGGGTTCTGATTCTGATAACAGACAATTAATGTTTGCAACTGTTGGGACAACTGCAGAGGTATGATTACTGTATGATATTAGCCATATTTTATTTTTCTTTCTAACAATGGAGGAGGATGTAAAGTTTATTTGTGTATGGTTGTCTATGTTTGTGCCAATTCTGTGGTGTTGCTGAGATCTATTTGAAATTTTGATGTTTTTCATAGCAATTCTGTAGTTAAAGGCATCAATTTGTTTGTAACTGTACCTTGTTATACATTTTGAAGCAACACAGCTGATTAGGGACAGGGGTTTGATGTGAGAAGGGAGATGGTACTCACTGCATATTTGATCTGTTATTAACTATTAAAATTGGTAAACTGCCTTTCGTATTTTTATGTTCGTTGTGTGGGTTGGCATATGTAACTTGGTACATATAACCTTACAGATTCGACAATACCGGCGATTAGAGGATGGATCACTGAATGTAGTTACTCGTGGCCAGCAGCGGTTTCATCTAAAACATCGCTGGATTGATGTGGAAGGAATGGTGAGAGCAAATTTATGTACAGCATTATTCCCTCTTCTTTTGGTACTTCTATAATTGATGGCTGATTTGATTTGGAATTTTCATCTGCTTAGCCCTATGGAGAGGTTCAAATCATCCAGGAAGATACTCCATTAAGGACACCCAAGGATGCTTTTGGAAAATTGGCACCATTAAATAATCTGCGCAGTCATAGGCTCTCACGTGTGCTGCCTTCAAATTCTTCATCACTTGGATATGGGCATAGCGACAATGATTCAGAGGCAAATTGGGATGACAGCTTCGAGAGTGCGCTCTCATCAGCGGGCATGAGAACTCACCAATCTGCACTTGATTCCTGTTATGGTTATGATGTGATGGATGAATCAACCAGCAGCGATGATGACAAGTTCATGAGTCGGACAGAAATGAGATCTACAAGATCTCACCTAAGTGAGTCAAAAGGGCCATTGTACTCGGACACTGGAATAAATGCTGATAATACCACCTTAGAGATTGGGAATAGTTCTGATTTGGCAAAGAAAGGGGAAGTGTCAAAGAGGTGTTGGAAAAATACTGACTTAAACCACTTTCACAGGGTTCCAAGAGCTTTCTGGCCCCACTGGGTATACCGTATGTATGACTCCTATTGTCTTGCTGAAAGAGCAGCAGGTAATTGGTTGCGAACTTGCATTTTAAGTTCTGCACAAGCTTACTTGCACATACATCTTAGTTTGCGGTTTTTAGTAGTTGTCATCATCATTTAGCTTTGCCAAGCAAAAGGTAGAAAATAATGTGAAAGTTGTCAAATTTATAACTAATTTTGTTTTCAAATTCTGCATTTATAGAAATTGCTAGGCTTCATGGTAAGATTCTTTGAATTATGTTACATGTGGTTTGAATGGAGATGTGATTAAGATCTTTTAAAGAGAATCCAGTAGAGATTAGGATCTGGATAATTTATTTTGTCAGAAAAGAATGAAGATTTTACTTTTGGTTGTACATTCTTAATTTTTAGTACTATAGTTATATTTTCCACTAAAAAAGGAAGGAAAGAAAGAACATAATCGATAGCCTTGCTTCAAACATTTTGCAGATATGTGGAAACAGATAGTTGGGGCACCATGCATGGATGGTCTTGTGAGAAAGCCTGACCTTTTGTCATTTTATATTGCCAGTAAAATTCCTGTTTCTGAAGAGACCAGGCAGGAACTTCTGGAGATTGATGGCATTTCATATAGACTGCGCCGGGAAATTGGTTTACTTGAAAGTTTTGACCTTGTTCGATGTAAAACTTGTAAGGTAATATGTGGGTATTGAATCCTCAAACTTCTCACAATGGGTATACGTGTGGCATACTTCTCTTGCCTGCTGCCTATGAACACACTTTGACACCAGCATGTATTTTTTTTCCTCGGAAATTTTTTGGTTAGATAAGAACCTAAGACATAACAAGCTCTGTCCTGCTAAAATAAGCAAAAGCATGTTGTTCTGTTCATACCCAGATATTAATTTTTCATTTCTTTCCCTTTGTCCATCCAGAATGTAATCGCTCAGCGGAGTGATATGTTGGTGATGTCTACTGAAGGTCCTCTTGGTGCTTATGTCAATTCATATGGTTATGTGCATGAGATAATGACACTCCAGAAAGCTAATGGGTTAGCACTCTTAGGGCGAGCCACTGTGGAATACAGCTGGTTTCCTGGGTATGGACTCAGATTCTATCCCTGACATTTTAATTTTCTTAAATAAGCCATTGTGTTATTTTCTTTCAATTGTCTGGTGACATTTTAATTTTCTTAAATAACACTTATGTCCTTGGACCCTCCAGTCTTTAGTTACCTGGATAGGGGATCAATGTAATTGAAGTAAAATGACGATACTTTCATGCCTGCATGTATTATGTATAATAATCTGGCTAGCAGTCAGCCAGACAAGTTCCTTAGTACTAGGCTGATGCAGCTGACATCTGAGTTTATGTATTCTATTCTTTATGTTTCTATGTTTGCTTCTTTCCCCCCCTACTTATCACTAGGAGTAGAGAGTGGTGTTTGAGGCAATGGGCACTAGTTAGGGGCCTGTACTTATTCAGGACAAAAACAAAGTTGCAGGCTGTTAATTTTCTTTGGAGTTTGAGAAACATTTCATGACTATATTTCAAAGCTCCTTCTGTGATTGCATGTTAATTGCTTCTTTTCTTCTAGTTTCAATGGTTTATATTGTTTTTGGGAGCTAACCATTAGTGATGAGAATACTAGCATGGTGGCCAGATTGAGTGAGCAAAGATAACTCGAGTGAAGTTGCTGTATGTGGTGCACTGTTACATGGTATCCTAAATCTCGTTTGTTCAGGCTGCTGTTTCTGCCGATGACGATTGAAATTATACATGGCATGTACTGTTGTTAATTCGTGGAACTGGTCATGATTATTTGAATGGGTGGATAACATGCCAAATATTGCAGGTATGCTTGGACAATCGCAGAATGTGCGTCCTGTGAAATCCAAATGGGATGGCTTTATACTGCCACGAAGAAGAAGTTGAAGCCTCAATCGTTTTGGGGAATACGGAGTTCCCAGGTTGCTGATGATACACGGTAGGACCAGATTTTGAACCGCTGTCTTAGATTTCTGTTCATAAGCATGTAATGAGCGAGCTTTCTATGTGTTAGATTTCTGTTCATAAGCATGTAATGAATGAGCTTTCTATGTGCATAGGATGAGTCCCTTTCCTCAAAAGCGTATTTCACCATTCATTTTACTTGGTGATAACAGAGTAACCTTGTAGACCGGCCAGCAATAAAAGCATCTGATCTGGAAGAATAAAGCATGTGCCAAGTGATAAATGGCTTTGATCTTAACTCAAGACGGCTTTTCACATTAGCTTCATCCACTTGGCCCTTCACTTTTCCTTCTGGATTTTTAATTTTGTTTTTGGTTCAAGACTAAATCCTCTTTAAATTAATCGTTACAATGATATTTTAAAATGCATTTAATTATGCCATGCTTTTTAAATATTATGAGTTTTTTATGGTAATTTTTTCAATTACTTTTAGAAAATAATTACATGTAATAGGCAAACAACTTTTTAAAAAAAAAAAAATTGCATATTGATATTCCATGAGAATAAAATATATTTTTTGTTATCTCTTATCATTGATTTTTTTATGTTTGTCATGAATTGATTTTTTTTTTATGTTTTTCATGAATTGATTTTTTTTTTATATAGACACGGGAGAATATCAAGAGATGATATTTTGTTTTTTATTTGAAACATGAAAAGTTTTTATTTTAAAAACATGTAACTAATAAAAAAAAATTCACCAAAATAAGATAAATGAATGAATAAGAAAAAGGAATCTTTTACCTCCCGAATTTAAATAATTAAAATCCTTATAAATATTTATTTTAATTATTTTGATATTTTATTTAAAACACCTCAATGTTAATTAAAAAAAAATGATGTTTGTCAAAAAATAAATGCATAAATAAGAAGGGGGATTTTTATTAGAGATATGCATCTTCTAAATACTTAAATCCTTCAAAATTTTATAAATTTTTATTTGAATTATCAGAAAGTTAAATAAAAATTAATTTTGAAAATGAAGCCAAAGAACTACACGGTCGTAATATCTTTTTATTTATCTATTAAGGCACTTCTATTTTTTATTTATTAAGTATTATACCCTAAATATATTAATCTGCCATTTTAAACATTATATATATATAATTCTTGAAAAAAATATTACTTTAGTGATCTCGTTTTTTCATGGTATCCCAATTTATTCACTACATCATATCCTAAATAAAATAAAATAAACTTCTAGAATTGGCACAAAAAATGTGAACTTCAATTTCTAAACTCTGAATGACCTTAAAAAAATGAAAACTGATGATATTAAAATCCAAAGAATAATAAAATTATTTTTATTCGGCACAATTGCAATAAATAGCATAACTAGCCTAAACAAATAGGATTATCTCAAAATTACAGCCAGAGAAGGGAACTCTTTCCGCTTGAGATTTAATGTAAAAGAAACATGAAAAACATATTGAAAGTGGCTCCGAGCAAATTGCTGCTTGAATGCATAATTCCTCTCCAAGTTTAACGATAGCTTCGGTAGACTGGGCTGTACATGCAGCTCTCTGCATACTTGACAAGGTCTTTAGGACGAGGGAGACGAGATGCCAGACCTATAAAGCAGTTATTTAAGCCTGATTAGTAATGCAGGACAGTGCAACTATGAGAGAGCTTGATAACCAGAAAGAAGCTTACCGAGTTCATACGCTTTAGCAGCAACCTTAGCTGCGATGTTGGCTGATATATTTCGAATGTTGGAAAATGGTGGGTAAATCAGCCCCTTGTCAAAATTTTCTTGTTTTACTTGTGCAGCCAAAGCTTCAGCTGTTGCAAAAAGAATTAGAAATGTCAAACCTTCATGGACCTGGCCTTGTTCATTAGTTCTTACAGAGTTGAGAAGGCACAAAAATCTACTTTTTGTACAGAGGTGGGGGATGGGGTGGTTATTTTAGACTCAGTGTCCAAATGCATATGCATTTATTCTAGACAGACATCATTATTATCATAGCTTCTCGACTCTTCAAACAGTCCAACGAAATTGCCAGCATTCAAATCAATCCTTAGAGCAAGCATTCAAATCGATCCTTAGAGCAGATAGAATTTACTGTGGTGGTATATATGAATATAAGATATAACTCCACAGTCCGACTACTTACAAGCTGCCAAAAGCATGTCATCGTGGACGCGAATTGCTCCGGACATGATCAATCCCAACCCAAATCCAGGGAATATATAAGCATTGTTTGCCTGGATAATTTGAAGATGTAAGCCACTAATTATAGTAAATTTCTGGTAAACAGAATGATTTCCAGTAACAATAGGTAAGGTTAAAACCTGGCCAGGTACAAAAACTTTTCTGTTATATTCAACAGGGTCAAATGGGCTTCCGCTAGCAAAGATTGCACGACCCTGCAAGATGGAAACATATAACAATCAAGATGGTGCTAAAATTAAACGAGTTTCACTATTTTCTCTATACAGTACCAATCACACATGCGTAAGGAAAGTTAAATCTGATGAAACAATATTTGGGGAAAAAGCAGAATTGGTATTCTACCTTGCTCCATGTATAAGCTTCTTCAGCCGTACATTCAGATTGTGAGGTAGGATTGGAGAGAGCAAGAATTAGCGGTTTCTGAGTAGCAATAATTTAGACTAGGGTCAGATAACTTGACAAGATAGATGGACGTGTGTGTGTAAGAGAGAGAGAGAGCAAGAGAAAGAACCTCGTTAATTGATGTCATGGCCTCAACCACCTCCTTTGTAAATGTTTTCCCAACTCCAGATGATCCTATCAAAACTGTTGGCTTGATTGCCTAATAGATCAGCAAGTACGGTAAGATTTCAAGAAAATGATTCGAAGGGAGCACGTAATATGAATTCACATAAGAAAAGTGTCACACCTTAACAGCATCTAAGAGCCCTTTGACAGGCTCATGGTCATGAGCCCAAGGTTTCTTGAAGTGTTGAAGTGACTCCTTACGTGAGCTAACAATCAGTCCCTGGAGCACACTCAGACCAAAAGTTAGTGTATGGAAAAGGATCCAAGGTGAAATGTGCAACAAAATTTGAGGACATTTTCACTACCTTTGAGTCCACAAGCCAAATCTTTTTGCGGGTCTCTTCAAGTGGAGCTTTAGTCTGAAGAAAATAGCATGGGATTGACCATAAAGGTTAGCAAATGGAAGTAAATAATGAAAATATTAACCAGATAAGCAGTAGATTGGTACCTGTTTTGATATCTCAAGAGCGATAAGCTCAGCTATACCGGTTCCAGCCTGCAACACCCAAAAGAAATAAGAAGTAGGAATCAAATGAACAAAAACTAATGTATACATGAACAAAGAAATGCCTGCATAAACAGTCACAACCATTATGCAAGAGACTGATAAGTACAAACAAAAAGAAAGCTTTGGTTCCTAACCTCTCCTGCACCCAGGAATAAGAATCTATGGTCCGCCAAGGCTCCACCAACCAATTTCAGAGCTGCAAGAAGCCCTGCCAACACCACAGATGCAGTGCCCTGCAATAAATGAAATCATTTGCAATTAGAGAAATTCCATTGAGGAACAAACAAATTCCTAGCAAGCAAACTTTTGTAACATGTTACCTGTATGTCATCATTGAAGACAAGATGAGTTGGGCTGTATTTTTCCAGTAGCTCAAATGCATTGTGATTTGCAAAATCTTCAAACTAAAAAAGGGAAATTCATAATATTCAGAGAGCTGATTTAAGTACCGAAAACTCTGACATTAAGCAATGTTTGATGGTTTACCTGTACAAGGACCTTTTCCCCATAGTTCTTCTTAACTGCAGTCATGAACTCTTCTAGAAGCTCTGCATATTCCTAAACCACGGCAGATAGCAGAAGACAAATCTTCAGACTCAGCATGATTGCATGAAAAAAAAAGGTATTAGTCAATTGGAAAGGGAAGAAAGTCGAGTTACTATACCTGTCCAGTTGCCCTCCTCTGTCTAAGCCCAATGTAGAACTCATCATTCAATAACTTCTCATTGTTTGTGCCAACATCAATTGTTACAGGCAAGCACTGCATATATTGAATACAGGTGCAAGGTTTTAGTAACTATAAAAGCAGAGGGTGTATTCCTAGCTTCAGTAAGATGGTAATGGAGATATGTCAAAGCTTACGGCAGAGGGACGTAATCCTCCTAGTGCTGTATACAGAGAGAGTTTTCCTACTGGAATTCCCATTCCCTAAAAATGCAAAACAATTACATGAAATAAATTAACAATGATCCATCTGTTGAGCAATAAGGAGTGGCCTGCTCATCCAACTAACAACTTATAATTTATAAGTGAATTTGCAAGCATCAGTACCTGGCAACCAAGATCCCCAAGCCCCAAGATGCGCTCACCATCAGTAACAACAATAACTTGGATGTTACTCTCTGGCCAATTCTTCAACACTTCAAGAATCTTGCCCCTAAAAGTTTCATTTTGTAAATACTTGAAAACTAAGCAACTAGGACATGAAATTAGAAGGCAATCACATTCAGATGGTCCTACTTCTCTTTCAAACTGATGTAAAGACCCTGAGGGCGTCTGAAAATGGTCCCGTATTTCTGACAAGCCTCGCCAACAGTGGGAGTGTATACAACTGGCAATAGTTCCTCCACATTATCGATCAAAAGCTTGTAAAACAACCTTTCATTCCTCTCCTGGAGATCCATCATGGCCATGTATCGTTGAAGAGGAACTTCATACTGGCGTAGGTTGTGCATCAACTTTTTCTCCTAAAAATCAAAATTTTGTGGCCTGATTAAGCTTGGGAGACAGAAATTTTGATATTGGAATTTAAACTTGAAGAAAGTCATTTAAGATAACCTGGAGTTCCTGGGTCATGAGTGCTGGAGGCAAAAGGCCACGCAAGTAATGTGCATCCCTTTCATCCACAGTGAAGGCAAGCCCCTTGTTGTGGCGTGGATCCCTCAACAAAGTATATCCACTGTAACATAACAAAAAACAATACTTTTGAGTGAATCAAAAACTTAAATTCTGCGAATTTTATATGTAATAATCAGCAAAAACCAACAATCAACGGTTTCTCAAGTCAAACTATTCAGGGCCTTAAGAAAAGGATAGTTTTCTTGTTTTGGACCAAATGTTAATCCACAGAAGAACACGAACCAAACTTACTGGATGCATGTTTTACTAAATAAACCACTGGTACCACTTCCTAATAAACCAATAAATCCTTCGATGAATAAAAACAATAAAAAAAATAAGATCCAGTAAAAATAACCAGGAATTCACAACATGAGCAACAGTTAAAAATCAAATTGAGCAAAATTGCAAACATTTTTTAGGGCATAAAAATTAGAACTTTAGATGAAAACTCCGCAATGCAGCATCTAAAATCAATATGGGCCAGCCAGCCATAAAGAATAAGACAAGAATAACACAAAAAAATAATTCAAAAACTGAAAATATCATTTCTCTCACCTAGCAACAGAGACAGTCCATGGAGTGATAAGCTGTTCCTCCGTGGCAAGATCTTCTCCATTCGTTTTCTCCACTCCGTTCATCATTGTTCTTCTCTCTAATAAAGCCCAAACCTTTCTTTCTCCTCCACAACCAAGAACCACTGCTCTCTGCAAGTAACAAGAAGCTGAGAAGCCAAACACAACACAAGAAACAAAATCCCACAACACAGAACAGAACCCTTGATTGTTTTGCAAAGCAAGAAACAAAGCCCACCTTTTATAGCCACCTAAAGCCCAAAAATTTCTACGCTTTCCTAATTTTTTTTAAATGAAAGTTGAAAGTAATTAAGGTTGGTTTCCATGTCAAAAGGAAGAACGTGGACTACATACGCGGAGCTGGGATGATTTTGAAACCATTTTCTATGTTTTTTTTATCAAGGCTGTCTTGATTGAAAAGTTTAGTGAGTGTGAACATACAATACTCAAGTGGTGGTGGGCTTGTGGAATTCTTAGCTAAATAAGTAAATAATATTGCATGGTACCAGAAAAGTCTGTCTTGAAATCATTCTGCAGGAACGTGCGAGGAACAGACGCAGAGGTTATATAGTTTCCACGCTTTTTTTGGTGGAGAGAGAGAGAGAGTATTGATTCGTGATGACGCGTAAGGTAGACGGAGGATGGCGAAAATGGAAGCTGCAGGGCCCTATTGATTTTTAGACCATGCTAAATTACCTGCTTTTTTTTATCATAGGTTTGGTGATATGGTGTGAATGCTTCTATCAAAATATTTTGTGATATGGTGTGAATGCTTCTATCAAAAAAAATTTATTTGAGAAAATATTAAACTAATATTTTTATTAGATGTTTTTCAATGTATTTATATAAAATTATTTTTTTAATTTAATGTTAAGAGTGTTATAGAATTTAGTACGTCAATTAAAACTAAATTTCCTCCTAACAATCTAAATAATATATCTTTATATCAGCTAATTTTTTTTTTTAATTTTTCGAATCCATTATAATCTGGCTCAATTATTAGAGATCCATAAACATGTAAGGCTTTGTGATGCAGATGAAAATAAATATATAAAATATAAATAAATTGATAACATGTAGATCATAAAATATTATGCACCTCATGTTCATGTATAATTGAATACGAGATGCATGCACAATGTATTTGCTACTATTGTCAATTCAACAAAGGCATGCGATTACTTGATTCAAATTGACTGTCGTCCATGGAACCCCACCTCCCCTCCTTCTTTAATTTTAGTCTATAGTTCAATGAGTATTATTTTCAATCGATGAGAGCATGAGCAGTAGTCTACGCAGTATGTTTGTGTGTAGGATTACATGTTTGGAAACAGAACAGACAATTGAGATTTAAAAACATATATTTTTTAATTTTTTCAATTTTAAAATAATAAAAATCCACTCAAGAAATATATTAAAGACCTATTTATTTTATATTTTTTAGTTTTATGTTTCCAATTAAACACCTTTTTTTCCCTCTCGTTTGGCAGGCGGCATCAGCCAAAAATCCTGCCTTTGTCATCATCTCCTTTGCGTCCAATTGTCACTGTCATTTCCCTGAGGGTATTTCCTCGTCTCCTTTCCTGCTTCAAAAGGTGATTTGGTTACAGGTATTGTCGATGATGAAGTGGTTGTCAAATCTAAATGGTAAATGAGAGTCAGATTTTCACATTTGTGTGTGAATTCATGGCCGTAGAACAGTGCAGGGATGGAGGGTTGGCATGACTTTGTGAGGCCAAGCTCTTTGAATGCCAATTTCAACCCCGTATGGTTTAGACCTGGTCATTATGATCCAGTATCATATTGCTGATTTGACTTGGATCATAATTTAGCTTCTTGCTGCCATTGACAACTCAAGCCCTAATTTACATTGCATTTGACATTCAATTCCCATGAATGTCTTCATTTTCTGGCATCATTTTTCTTACGGCATTAATCTTACTTGAAGTAAATTCTTTTTCAAGACTGCCGGCCACTGCATAGCATAAAATTGAATTTGTGGAGGGGCAGATGGAGAGTGCGTCCACCGTTTCCATGGCGCACTCTATCGCCATATCTCAGAGCTTCTTACGCTGGTGGTCTTTTACTGGGCACACGCGTGCGTAGTGGGTATAATTATATTAGGGTTCCCAATATTATCGTTTGTCAAAGTTCTTGTTGGCTCAGTCAATGATTTCTTAAGCGGCAAACATGTACACAGTGGCTGGCTCCATTCTGAAACGGGAAGGTTGAATTCTTGAAGACCAATCTCCATGATTCTATTCAAACCTTCCAATGCACTTTTTTCTTTTTTTAATTTTTATTACACCTGATGTGGTTTTATTTTTATTTTTTGTGCTAGTCTTTATATTTCTTTTCAATAAATGAAGTATTTCGGCTTAGTTTATATCTGAATTAAAATCAAATTTCTTCTTAAATGATTTTATCCATTTAGGCATCGTGTATTATACCCCTGTGTTTGCACAAAAAACCTTTTTTTTTTTTTTTAATTAATATAAATATCTAGTCAATTTGACTTATATGTTTGAAACTAATTTTACGAATTTTAAAGTTATTAATCAGCTTTCAATAATTATAAAATTTATAGATAGAAAACTTATAACTTAAAAAAAAAATTTAAAATATAATGAGTTAAACTATTTTTTAAAATATAAAAAGCCCTTCATTTCATTCATTTGTATTCTCCCTAGGAGGTTGAGTTAATATCATAACCTAACCTAACGTTGCTAAGAAGAAAGCTCCTGGGCGTGGACTAGGAGGCACCCAATCAATGATCATACCTAAATGGCTAAATTATCATCAATCCTAGCCATGTTTCCAAAATCTTGAACAAACAATTCTCTCTCTACAGTCAGCTTCTCATAATCAAAATCAAAATCTAGCTTAATAATGATTTTAATGACTAAAGTGCTCTTAGGTGACTAAAAGTAACGAGAAAAACCACGATCTTGTCGTTGGACAATATCATTATATTTACAAAAATGCTACTAAAATCATGTTTATAATATATTGCTAAACATTTCTTAATCACTTTAAGACAACCAAAAATATCAAATTTCTCCAAAGTTCTTCACCATTTCAACCCAGCAAAATTTCCAAAAATTTGCAGCAAGAATTCTTCATCTTCCATCAACAATTCTTCACTGCAGATCCTATAACCTAAAATTATCAACCCAACACTACAAAAAATGGCCACTTAAACTCAACACACACTGTAAAAATAGTTCACAATTCACAGTGCGAACATTTGAAATAATATCATCATATCCATTAAATACTAATAACCTATAAACTTTCAATAACTTGGATGAACTAAAATTTAAGAATAAAAAAATACATGTAAAGTAAAAAAAATACAACTATTAGAATATCAAAATAAATACAAGTAAAAACAAGTTTTTTTACTGATATGATAACATTTCATGCAATAACATATTTATTAATTGGTACAAACCTATAAATGATACTGAATTAATCATTAGAGAGGGAGGAGATGTCAATGATATCAATCGAATACTAGAATAAGTGAAAAAAATTAAAGACTAATTGTGTTGAATTTAGACCATGAATCACACTAGAATACTAGTTTTGTAAGTGTAAAGTTATTATTAATAGCTAATTTAGTGTGTGTAATACTATTATTCCTAACTATGATATTGTATTATATATCCATATAAACCATATAGTCATGGAAGCAACCTTTTTCAACATGTCATGGTAAGCTACAATAGATAATATCTTATATCCTATCATTATAAACAATACAAATCTAATTACAATTTGTCTAGAAGTAACTCTACTTACATACCTATTTAGCAATCATGCATATTTTAATTTTATAAAGTAGGGTTATTGTTCACATTTATCCTATTAGCAATCATGCATGTTTTAATTTTATAAAGTAGGGTTATTGTTCATTATTGTTCACATTTACCCTATTAGGGGTTTTGATGTTTAATTTACAAAACATGCATTACAAACATAAAAAATTGTTTAAGCATTACTATAACACTTCATATTATAATTAATCACGCCAAAAACCAATTAATTAAGGTTTTTATAACACTGTTCATGATAACCATGAATGATCGAATTGAATTTAAGCTTTAACATGCATAATTAATATAAAAAAATAACAAAAACATATGTATAATAGTCTAATTTCTTTATTATTAAGCTAAAATCCATTTTTTTAGGTTTTCAGAGCTCAAGATAAGGTATGAATCAATTAAAAATTTTCTTTTTTTGTTATATTAAGTGCATCCTCGCAATATTTTAATCATTATTTACTAATTTAATATAAAATAAACTCACACACATATCATTCAAAATCAAGACTCATTCAAAATCAAGACTCGCTTAAACAACTTACCTCCATTGTTATCTATTATTCCCAATGAAAAAGGTTGAATAAAATAAAACATCAACAAGGGATTTTTGGCTCTGGTCCTCATGCAAAGACATCAAGTATAAAACCTTGCTTCAGATATAGTGTTTGTGTGTGAGTGTGTTGTGTTTTGAGACAGAGACTAGAGAGAGAAATTTAATTTTGGAAGAGAAGGAAATGAGGTTTGTGTTGAAAATATGCAAATTTAGATATATTATATACAAGGATAAGAATATCTTTTCATCTACTTTGAGGAAGGAAAGTACAATTTTCTAAACCATGGACAAAAAGTGAAAAACATACTAGATGAAAGTACAAGAGGTTTTTTTTTTTTTTTTTGTGGGTGCAAGCATCCTTAAATATACTTCTTCTGCATAAGTTGCTAGCTGGAGTGCAGGCTACGAGGAAGGCCACAAATTCGGTTGCAATAAACGTTCATATTCGTGACTTGTGAGCTTAGTTTCCCCTTTTTTCTTGTCTTGTTTCTTGATTTTTTATTTTTCAGGAATGCAAAACCTTTGGGTAGGAAATAAAACTCTATTCATGGTCCGACTGGATTCCTCTTAAACTGTAAATTTTGTTCGTGTTTAAACCTAACAAATTAAAGATGGACACCAATATTGTAAAGCTTGCCTTTTATTTTCTTCC